>NC_056739.1:1583237770-1583537770 GCF_019279795.1 Protopterus annectens | reverse complement strand
AAAAGAAAAGAAAAATCATCTCTCTTCCAGGCGTCTCTCCAAGGAGTCCTAGTAAAGAACTTCTGTAGCTGTCAGTTGTGAATGGAGGCAAACAGATCAACTTGGGTGGACAATTCCTTGGAAGACCCACTGGGTGTAACATCCATTCATAAAGATCTGTTCTGGATCTACTCAGGGAGTCTGCAATAATGTTCTGCTCTTAAGGGCTGTAGATGGTCTGGAGAGAGTGATTGTGCTGAGTTGACAAATCCCAGGCAATCATGACTAGTCTGCACAGGGGAGGTACCATATCATTTAGGGGGTGAGTCCACAGCAGATTCAAAGTTTTTAATGCCTTTATTAAGGTCATAGTTTCTTTGAGATTGATGTGTTTTTCCTGAAGTGGTGATCCCAAATCCCCTGAAACTTTAATCCATTTGGACTGTTGTGATGGACTGACTTGGAATGGGAGTGGAAAGAGGGAGACATGGATTTAATTGATTCTGATTTTTTGTCTACCATAAGAGTTCCTTCTTGATGAAGTTCAGACTGAAATAGGAAAGGATAGAAAATATTGATGATGGCTCCATACAGATAAGGAACCACTGAATCTTCTTTCTTTGAAGTCTGTCTCGAGCAGCCATGAAGATGGCTAATGTCATGTAACCTAGAATAATGAGGAACTCTCTTGGTGTGGAAATGGACTGATGAGCCAGGTCTAACAACTGTAGATCATAAAGAGAGACATTCTGTAAGGAACGGTATGTCATCATGACAGAGATATCCAAAAGGTATCCAAAAAAGGTTATGATGATTTCAATACGTTTAGTTTGTAACTAGTTTTGAAAAAAATTTATGGAAAAAATTAAGGATGTCCATATGTCCCAAGCAGAATCTGCTAAGATGAGGCAATTGTCCAATTAAAGGTAAATGTGGATTCCTTGATGCCTGCAGATGGAAACTTCTGGAACAGTGCATTTTATAAACTCTTGGAGTGGTAGAGAGTCCAAATGGCAAAGTTGTAAACTGAAAATTTAACTCTGAAATGTGGAGTCTTAATTAACACCGGAAGTCTTTGTGAATGGGAGGTTGGTGGTATGCATCCTTCAGCCCTAGAGTTACTAAAAATGAATGAGAGGAAAAAAGAAGAAAAGGAGACTGTAGGATTAACAATTCAAACACTGAAATGACTAGAAAGGAATTCAAAAGTGAAAGATCCAAGGAGATATCTCCATGTACCTTCTTTCTTGGATACAAGAAAATGCCTGGAGTAAAACCCTCTCCCTGTTGGGTAGGAGAGACAGAGTCTATAACACCATGAAATAGCATTTTTGAAAGAATCTGAAAAAACAAATGTCTCCTGTTTCTTGAAAGAATGGAGATTTCTGAATTTGAATGTATGAATGCCCACGGTCACTATAATAAGGCTTTTTGAATAATTTTTAGTACCCAAAGAATGGAATATTTGTATCCAGAAGTGCAGGAAAAAAACTAATTACCTTGGGTTTGGGCAAGGTTATGAAAGGATATAGTATAGTCATGTATTTTTCTGGACTGGGAAGAGCCCTGGGGGCCATTCCCTTTCTACCTGTGGTCTCTATACCATTTTGTTTTATATTGCTCTTTGCCTAACTTTTGTTATCCTGGTTTGAAAGGTTTCCTGAAGAAAGATCCAGAGCTTCCAGGATAGTTCTCTTGTATGTAGAGATCATTGACAGAAAAAAAAAAAAGTTTTACTCTCTGCATTAACTTATACCTTTTATCTAAATATTTAAAGACTTCAGCTGAGGAACTACCAAAAACAAACTTTTCAAGGGACTACTGAAAATCTGAAATTTGGCATCCGCTAGGAAATTCTGTAATCTGACCCAAGCATGTCTTAGCATTGCAGATCTTGTGGCAGCTGCTCAAGATGCAGCATCTACTACTTAACAGAGGCATGTGATTGAGTTTTCATGACCTGTGGTGCAGAAGAAGAAATGTTTAATGAGGAAGTTTGAGTCTGAAGTTGGCAGGTTAGAAATAATTTAATACAAGTCTGAAAAAAATAAAAAAAAAGAGAGAGGTACTTGGCCATATGGATCTGGCAGCTGATTGCTCTGAATTCAAGTTTTGAAGAAACATATGCTTTGTTCCCATATCTATCAAGTGCCGTCAAGTCCTTTTTATTGAGGATAGGACTGAAAGAGGCCAAGGGCTTAAAAGTACAATCCTTGTCCAGGGAATTGACACCGGTGTCAGCTCATGGATTCCTGAAGTGATATTTATGAGAATTGTATAGTATATCAGGCTTCTTTGGTGCAGGAGGTTGGAAATCTGAAGTAGCGCAGGCTGAATTAAATTAGATCCTCCGAGGCTTCTAGAACTGATGGTATGGCTAGGGGTTTGGGAAAATCCATATTCAGGAGGTTGTAGTACCTTTTTGAGTCTCTGAAATCTCTGTACCCTCCCATTAAAAAAAGGAAAGAAATCAAAATAGTGTCAGAAAATGAGATCTCAACAGGACAGTTAAAAGAAATATTCTCATCTGACTCTAACTCATAGGGTACAAGATAGGACAGTTATGAGGTGTGATCTAGTCCTTTCTCTGACTCAGAAAGCAGTTCATCTTCAGAGGAAGAGGGAGATCTTTACTCTTAGAATAAGAGGAAACTGGGATAAATGATTGTAAAGGTTGGAAGACCTAAAGAAGCCTTGGTAAAAATTTGTATTTCCTTTTTGCAACTCCTTCAAACTGGTAACAGTTGATGGGGAAAGATTTTGTTTTTTGAGATTTTTTTTCTGGGTGTCTCAAGCCTAATAGTTGACCTCCATAAGAGAGCCTGCTACTACTACTCTTACCTTGACCTGACGTATACTGTCCCATCCCTTTCATCAAAAGAAAGTGGAGATCTCCCTCCTTGGCTGACATCTGATGGTCCCATATGACTGGATGTGCTGGATTCCTGACCATTGCTGGCTTCCCAGAGAGTATCACCAGAACATTTGGGAAGATTGGACTGATGGTCAAGGGCTCTGAGACTACCATAGTTGGGTACATCAGTCCCAGACTTAGAGGTAGGCTGCAGTACCATTCCTTCAGTGCTCTCATTAATGTTTTTTGTCCTCTTTGACTAATAGGGGACATCCAGCAAAGAAATGGCTTGTATATCAATGTCCACCTACTTGAATTGTAGTCATCAGTTCTCAAGAAAGAGTTTAAGGTTATTCAGCCTACTATGAATCATTTTGTGGTAAATGAAAAATGTCACAAGACAGAAAATGTAGGCCATGTGGGAGTCATCATACATGATCTGCCTACCACATGCTCATTTCCCTTTTTAGCAAATATAAGATTTAATAGAGGAATACTTTTTAGAGAGAAAAAATAAAGGAACATCTCCAGTGAGGTACTTCCCTGCCCACAAAGCTGAGATACAAGCCAAATGCCAACACCAAAGACACAGTATACATAAGACGTCTAACAGAACTCAATGGCAAGAAAGGTCTGAAATTTGGCATTTGTACATTCATTTATACCAGGTCACTCTTGTGCTTCAATGGGCATATGATGCAACGGGATGGCACACAAACATTTTGACTTACTGTCTGGCCAGCTGATATCCTTGGTAGGATGTATCCCACATAACTTTATACTGCTACAACAGTGATCTAACAATGAGCATCATCTTCACTTCAGCAAGCAGTACAGTAGTTCTAAATTGCTAGAACAGCAGAGGCCATGAGTAGAACTATGGAGCAGAGAAACTTGGTATTCGAGACTCTCTCTCTCAAGCAGATGTACTTTTCTTTAAAAAGATGCAGTTTCAACCTTTTCGTAAAGGTTTTCAATATTATCTAATGCAGTAATATCTTCAGGCAGGGCATTTCAGGATACAGAGAACAATTTATTGATCTCTGTGTTATACTCTTCCCCATTGCACTATCCCAGCCTATGCTTTCAGTTGGTTCTTCTGTTGAAGGTTTTAAAATCAGGTTTTGTGGCATGTCTGTAGCAATAATGTCCTGTTTTGGCTGTTCTGAGATTTTTGTGTATTTTTAATTATGGGAGTTTTAGTGGCTGAACAGACAGCATACACAACTTTGGTGTTGGAAGGCCAAATCTGTAGGTTCTAGTCCCAACCCAGGTGTGACGAAAGGAGATACTGTCAGCCCAGCTAGCTGGAATTTTGTAAATAATTATATGTCATTGGTGAATATCAAAATGATTTGTGTAAGATGCTTGTGTTACAAATGTATTAGAACTTTACATCATGTGTATCTCAAGCTGCTTCTACAGACATGTTGAAAAGGGTATTTGCAAAAAGCTTGTATTTAAAATGGAACCACAGTGTGCCCTGCTGGAAGAGAACAGAAATGTGCATGCATTATTTTAACTGTTTAAATGTATATATTTTAACAGTGGAAACTTGAATACAAGAGATTAACTTCAGAAAAATAGTTGAAATGGTTATGCAGTAAAAGATGATATCTTTCAGTTTTCCATGCAGCTAGACCGAGCCTGTGCTGAAAAGCTTTCTGTACTGTCTTCGGAGTGAACTAATTACTAGTTTTGAAATGTGAAGGAATGCACTTGTTTTATGACTTCCAGCATCTGCCAAAGATCTGGAGTCTATGTATTTTCACTGGTGGATGCTAAATACTGCCAAGCAGTGGGAGTTTCATCTGGGATAGAGTCAGATGACAAGAAATGATGTCATTCTGTAAGATATTCCAGCAGTAATATTTGAGATATTAATCTGAGAACTCTGAGAAAGACAGTGCATTCTGTATTCTGTCTTGGACCTGACAACGACAAGAACCATTCCTCACAAATCTGCCTTGCTCTGATGAAGTAAGTTTCTAGGGAACAGTATAATTCTCTTGGATGTAAACAGGGATATAGCAAAGCTTAGTTTTGATGTTTTTTTCTTTATTGGAGACTGTCCTGCAATAATGTTTTAAATATTTCCTGTGATTTTGAACACTAATGTCACTGTGAATATATACTGAGTATTTTCTTGTTTTTTTATTTATTATTTATTATTATAAAAGTGTGCTTGGCTGGTTCGTGAATAAAGCTGTTTTTTAATCACTATCATTGTTCCAGGTCTTGGACCCTTATTTGGCTTCTCCTGAGCGAATTTTGTTTAGTTTTGGTCTTTGGTTTTCACTCTTCATCTCCTTTTGTGTTTTTTTTGTTTATTATTAAATATGTGTAAACCTTTCATTGTGGCTGATCTGTCTACAGATATTTAAGCTCTGAGAGTACTTACATATTTATTTGGTGACATTGTGTGGGCCACTCTTAATAGCCTTGCTCTTGGTCAAACTACCTTTTGTATAAGTATTACAAAGTCAGATTGGACACCCTTTGTTAAGGGCCTTAAAGTAGCTTATAAGGAGATTGCTGGTGGCAGTGCTAACTACCTTATAGTCTGGACAAAAGTAGGCATAGCTAGTAAACCTATGCCAGCCTTTCACAGGTGTGTGTGTGTGTGTGTGTGTGTGTGTGTGTGTGTGTGTGTGTGTGTGTGTGTGTGTGTGTGTGTGTGTAAATCAAACCTCAAAGAGTGTGTGTGTGTGTCAACTACTTGGGCAGGGACACAAAGCACTGGTTGGACAGAAAGGATGCTGGAGGTCTTGGCTTGGCTTGGCTACTCAGCTGAGATCTTAACTCTAGAGTTGTGTCAGTGTGAAGTCTTATTGTGGATCTGGAGAAAGAGGGAGAAACCAGCCCCAGACTGTGGTCTCTGTGTGCTCTTAAGGGAAATTGCACTTGATGCAAAGAGCTGCATCTGTAAATACTGTGTGTACTTGTAATCCTCTCAGTGTATGTCCCTCACTGGTGCCAATGGTGAGGATTGAGGCTTCTTGATTACTGTTCCAGTGGTGGGGCATCACACCAGGTAAGTTAATTTATTTTCCATTACTGTCACTGCAGTGCAGCATTGATGGGTCCTGCATGTTTGAGTATGCCACCCTTTAGATGAGACATTAAAACAAAGTTGGTGGTAGCTATGGTAGACAGAAAAAAATCCCACAGTACTTATTAAAAAGAACAGAGTGTTACTTTATTCACATAATTTATTATTCTTTACACATTCATATTCATAACATATATCTTATTTCTTTCCATTTTTTCTAAACCTGTAAACCTTAACATACACTCTACACTGAAAAAAAAACAATTATTTCAATTTTCATAATTTCATGAACAAAACACACACACACTTGATTTTTCTAAAGCCACTTCAATTTAAAAAAAAAATCTTGATATGTGTCCCATCGTTTCTTGCACAACCATTGTTACTTCATCCAGTATTTCTTCATCTCTGTTTTTATTATACAGTAATCCACCACATTCTTCCATAATCTCCAGATTGTTACAAACAATATTCTGTACTATATTTCAGTTTCACATTTTCTCTCTCTCATATATTCCGTATAATATCCTATTCATTGTTATATCCTTAAATCCTTCCTATTTCTATTCCTTTTTATAGCTTCTCCATAACTGTTCATTTTTTACATCCTGTAAAACAATATTTTGATGTTTCTTTCTCATTACACTTAATCACATTCTCATTCTTCCAGTACTTTCCATTTCATATTAATTTTAACTTGTAACTTGTCCATTAAAATTCTCCTGTGCTTCAAAGAAATTCTCAAACATTTTCCTTCTATTCTTAGGAGTACTTTTTGCATCTTATTTTAATTTCTTTCAGTGATATACCATATATTTTCAATAATAATATTATAACATAATTTGATATTTTCATCAGTCTTATTCATTTTCAACGTCCATAAGTTTTTCTTCTCATATTTTTTTGTATACCACTTCTTTTCTCTCCTTCATATTTCCATACTTCTTTATAAATTGCATCCTCCATATATTTTGCAACTCTCTTTCACCTTATGTATTACCCAATGCTAAGTAGCATTCAAACCTCGTCCTTTTTATTGTATATTGAATCCCTTTTTACAGGATTGAGTTTTTCATCCCCAAATAAAATTAAAGAATATTTTTAATATGTCTTTCTCCATTTTAGTTGGAAAATGTACACACCCACTGTGCTAGTTTCCTAATAATTAGTATTCCACATACACTTTTTTTGTTAAATAACAGATTAAAACTTTTCCATTATAACATCTTTTATTTCTTCCAATATTATTTTCCACTGTTCTGTTACATTTTCATATTCTTTGAATTTCACTCCTAATTATGCTTATCACCTTCCTAATGTAATACATTCTACTTATTGTCGTGGTTTCACCACACATTTTTTGCCTTATTTAACTGTAACCCAGTATTCTTTAATTCCTACACTTGTACTACCATTTCACTTATCTGTATTTTATTTTAGCCGTAATCACTAAATCATCTTCATATGACATAATCAGTATTGTAGCTCTTTTTCCTATTTCCTATTTCCCACTTTGCTTCTTTCATTTCATACATATTTGAATTATTGCATTCATTACCAGTATAAACAGACACATTCTTAATGGACATCCTTGTTAAACTCCTCTCTTAATTTGTATCTTTTCCTCCAATTATCTTTTTACTACAGCTTTCACCCATGACATTTCGTATCATATTTTTATAACATTCAGTTTCTTTTCTCATATCCTATATGTCCCTAGAAGCTTCCCTATCATTTCATGACTAAGCTTGTCAAATGCCTTTGTGACATCATGTCACTAGCCTTATATCCTTATTTTCTCTTAAAATCAAATCTGTTACTACTTTTGCTACTAGTAACATTTCCTTCACAACTCTCCCCTTGATTCTGAAACCCCCTTCTCCTATAGCTTCATCCAAAGCATTATGCATCTTTTTTTGTATTATTTTTATAAAGATTTTATAATCTTTATTTCCCAGTGTTATCTGTCTCCAGTTTTCCCTTTCAATACATTCTACCCACACACACACACACACACACTATACATTCTACCCACACACACACTTCCACAATTTCCATTATTTCTATTTGCCTATATTTAATATCTCCTCCATCAAACAGTTTAGCCATTTTTTCTTCTCTTATATGTACCCCTTTTTCCAAAAATGGGTGAAACTTACTTTTGTTTAATTTAAATAATCTTTGTCTAAACATATTTTTATTTTTTATTTTTTTTCATACAGCTCATTTTCCATTTCTCTTATTCTTTCATCACATTGTTCTATGTCTTTTACATATCTTTTTATGATTACAGTATACACTCTAGTATTCCTTTGTTTTGATTTTTTTATACTCAAAAATGTTTTCTTGTATTTTTCTTTATAAGCACTCCACCAATCTGTCCAGTTTACATAATGAATTTTCATTATCATATTCTCTTCCCATAAAATCCTGTGTTCCCATTTCATCCCATCTGTTTTATCAATCTATCCATTCAATCTTTATTCCTTTCTCTTATTACCTCTGCCATCATCTTTTCTAGCCCATACTGCTTTATGGTTTGAAAACTCTGCTATTTTTACCTCACCTGTTATTTTTTTTCATGTATTTTGAATACCCCACATAATCTCTTTCAGTTCTCATTGTCTTCCTTTTGTATTTCCATTCATTATTTTCAATCCTTTATGCCGTATTATTTTAATATCTTGTGTTATTTTCCCATCTCTTTTTGCACATTGCACTTAAAATCTCCCTCCATCCATAATAACTGATATATTTAAAAGGACAAAGTTAAGTTCCTCAAAAATATTTTTTAGCCTGTCATATTGGTGTATGCATCATCTCCAGTTATCCTTATACATCTTTCCCTTTTATTTATATCTTATACTACTAGTCTTCAAGAACTACAACCACCACATCCAGCATCTTTATCTCTTTACTTTAAAAAATGCACCTCAACACACATCACCCTCCACTGACCATATCATCTTTTACCCAATATTGCTTCATTTCATTTTTTATTCCTTCACACATCTTTTATAAAATAAACATATAACCACCATACTTTTTATACCATTCAGTCACTACCAGACCTCTGTTATCATTATGAATGCTATTTGCATTCAGTGCTAATATTCTTAAGCCATCTCTTTCCTTTGTCTTCTCTTTTGTTATTTTCAGTTTTTATTCTTTTCCTTTTCCATACCCACCCCAATTGATTTAGCATCATTTTCTTCTTCTTCTCATGTTTCAAAATATCTCTCTTCTCTTTCATCTCTTCCTTGTGCAGCATATCTGTTTTTATATTACACAGTAATGTTTTCTATTTGTAAAACCTTTCCTACCTCATTCTCATCACCTTTCTCTATACTACATACATTTTCTTCTTCAGTTATCTCCCCTGTAATATGTTCTCCAATATGTTAAACCAAAACTGTCCAAATTCATTGCATTTCTACATGTAGGCAAACATTTTTGGTATGTCCACTTTCCCTACATTGACTATAGGATCATAGGAGATTACTAGGCTATTGACCCAGAGGTCATTTTAAGCCTAGCCATTTCATCTCAATGTAATAGCATAAAAATGCTCCCCCTCCAGCATATTCTGTTTAAGTTGCTGGCCATATTTATGTCCCTGGAACAGGTACCCGTAGTTGCATTTGATTTATGGATATGCAGTAAGTTCATTAGGTTTAGGTCTTGGATTGCTCTGTAAACCAGGCATAAGTCTCCCCTAAGAAGTCTATACAATACAGAGTATAGTGATAGGAACTTTAGTCAGTCTTTGTAAGGCACATGCTGGAGCCCTTTGATCTTCTTTTTTAGAAACCTCTGAGGTGTCTCTAATGCTGCATGTGCTTAGTACAGTACATGCCAAATGGGGCATTATACTCAATTGTGGGCCAGATGAGTGCCAATTATATGGGGTTTTGCTCTCGAGGTGATGCCTTTACTAACCAAGTGTGCTACATAGAAAGCTTTCCTTACTACAGTAGACACATGGTGGTCGAAGTTAAGTTCGCATTCAACTTGAGATCCCATGTCTCTTACCACTTCATGGTTATTTTGGGTATTGTTAAATAACTGAACCTCCCAGTTATAAATGACAGTGAAGAAGAAAGCATTTCAAGAAAAAATGCATCCCTTGGTTTGTAAAGATCTTGAACTGATATGCTCCAGTTTAGCAGCGCAAAATGAAAGGAATGGCCAGAGTATGGTAAACAGCTCGTCCATTATTCATTGCACCAGCTCCCTGCAGAAGTCATCCTAATACCTTTTCACAACAAAGCTCAATCCCACTACAATCTAAGCAGGAAGGAAAGTGCTGCTGCTAAAGTATAAAAATAGGAGTTTGATCTCTACTGCATTTATCCCATCTTTTATTTCCTTTTTTTTTTCGTTATCTTCCATGAAGTGCTTCTTATCCCCACAAAAATGCTTTAGGTTGACCCCAATACTTCACTGCTCCCTGTTTCCCCTCTCACAGTTATAGCATGTGAAATATGCTGCATGTTTACAACATGCACATCTAGTGTCACCTGTACCTCCTACTCCCCGTCCAATCATTTTTTTCATCATACATTTTTATAATCTTATGCACTTTATAATAAACAGAAAAAAGTCTTTAACTCCATTTCTTCAATGTCTGATGCTCTAAATTTCATATTTGTTTTCTTCCTTAACTGCAGTCCAAAGTTCTGAAAAATATTTTCATTCTACAGTGTAAAACGAGTTATTTTTCTCACTTTCATTTATAAATGTTTCAAGTAAAGTTTCAAAAGTAACTTCACTTTAATGAATGTTTAGAAACACATAATTTTAATTGTTAGATTTGAAAAGTTGTAATTTAATTTGTTGGCATCAATTTTGAATGGGAATAAACCATGTACTTTTCAGAATATCTTCATGTAAAATATAGTTTAAACTCAAGTAACTGGTTATTTTTTACAAATTTGTAGGCAATTTGTTACCCTTAAGCTAGATCATATGAAATATTTTCCTAACATTTTAGATTTTTTAATTGATGTAATTACTAATATAGTAACTAATAAGTTGGAATTATGCTTCATTGTTTAATAATGAAGACGTTTCTGATGAAAATAAAAAAATGGTGTCAGTCTGCAGAGAAAGCTATATCTTCATTATATTGGGAAATTTTCACTTGGAAATATCTATATAGAGCCTATATCATACCTCATAAGATTGCCTTAATGTACAAATTAACTAATGTTGAATGTTTTAGATGTGATTTAGCAATAGAAGCTGACTGGATACACATGGTGTTAGAATATAAGGTAATATCTCTTTTCTGGGGAGATAAACATTTTACTCAGGCATTATGGTCAGACAGATGTACATCTGTAAATCATTAATTTCATTTAATGCTTCAGTTCCTGCTGTTATTCCTAGGATACAAGTGCTGCTTATTTGGTTTATTTTAGCCATATATCTAAAAAGCATTTACAAAAAATTGGGAAAAAAACTATTCCCACATTTATTGGATTTATCAGTCTAGCAAAAACGGTCAATAAAAATGAACTATTAACTATAAAAATTAAAATTTCTAATAATATGCATTCTTATAAATCCTGGTTAAAACTTAAGAATCTTTTGGATTAATATTGACTAGTAGTTTAATTATTTAACATTTAGTTTCTTGTTATTGATGTTGTAAGTAGTTACAGGTTTTCTTTTTTTTATTGTTCAGTTTATTTATGTTTCTTCTGTTATAAAAATTTCAAAAATTAAAAAAATAAAAGCAACTTCACTTTATCTGTGCTGAGTCCTTAGTTTTTGTGGACTGCTGGTTTCATCTGCCACTAGAAAGATAGTAAGAAAGTAAGGCCCAGCCACGTAATAATACATCCATCTTCAGCAGATTTTGCACTCTGTCTTTTTGTAGCCCTAGCTCCAGTGCCTATACCAATGATGTGAACATTTTATCCTAGGACCTCTGCACCCAGTCTCTGTCTTAATTTCTTGAATTTTTATCATCTCTTTATATATATATATATATATATATATATATATATATATATATATATGTGTGTGTGTTAAATATCAAACACTTCAAAGCACAAACAAAAACTTTGAGTGACTCTATAGCAAATATGAGCAAATAGTGCAAAAAATATTTTTTGAAGGAGGATAAGCCGCCTGCACTCCTCCACATCCTCTGCTAATTATATCTACCAACTCGAAGATCAAACAACAGTGAGATACAGCCATATTCCCTGACTCCACTGCAATTCGATGTCCTTCAGAAAGCAGATAGCAGGCTGAAAAACAAGGGACAAGACCATTCACTCTTATAAGCTGTGACAAAAAGGGTTCACTCTTTGGAGCAAGGAAAAGGGTTCCTGTTATATAATTGAAGACACAATCCTTCGAATGCATCTTGATTGAACTTGAAAGCACGAAAGAAATCACTTGGCCACCTCCATTACTTTGCTGTTTTCGTCACTGTAATGCAATCTCAGAGTTGGTATAGCTAAGTGGGGGGGTGAAGCACAGATGTATAGCAAGGACCTCTATGTAGATCTTCCTTCAAGTTCTGATTTTCACTTAAGCACCCTTGTTTTTTCAACATTTTAAAATTTTTTGACAGGAGTGTCATACTTTCCCCCAACTATTTGTCTAGCAAAGACAGATACCTGGAGAATCTCAATGAAGCAGCTTGCATTTTTCACCAATGTCAGTAAAAAGAGTTTCTGTAAGTGCATCTCAGTGAACTGGTGCAATCTTGTCCTTAAGATTTTCTTAGGGTAGAAATGAACTATGTTGAGAAAAAGACACAACTACTACCTACAGCATATAAATGCATGTCAGTCCACTGTAGAGATGTAGGGTAATACTTGCAGTCAAGTTGACATACATCACAACCTTCTATAAACAGACATTCTAACATACTGGAAAACTTATTACCGGTCATCCTAATAAATTCCTAGTGAATGAAGTCTTGTCAATACTATGCATAATGTAATTTGCAATTCATGTTCTACCACTATTTTTACTAACACTATACATTCTTTATGATCTCATTATATATCTTTACTTTCTACCTACCTTTCTGACATTATCTCTTTATAGAATAATAAAGTGACCTATTTTCCTGTTCTTACAAATGTGATCAGATTTTGTAAGGTAATTATTGACAGAGGATGCACAACTTTTATCAGTCTTTTTCATGATGGATAATAGAAAATATCTATTTAAATACATTACATTGCTTTTGCTTTTAGTAGTCCAGCTTCTAGATTGCAACCTGATAATATATACTATTCTGTCTATGCAGAATGAAAGAAATTAAGTCTAAATTTGTAAATATGTGTGCTATGTTTGCCTTGTTTAAAGGTTTGTATATCTATGGAGTGTTGACATGTTTGTGCCAAGTACAGTGCTTACAATATCTGCCACCAAATTGTTACTTTAGTTAGGTTTGGGTTATGGCACAAAAGGAATGATCCCTAGACTACCCCGCCAACAAAATTAACAAATTCAAAATAAAATTAAATAAATTGTGGATATTATGGTTTTATTCTGATTTGGAATGAACTGCAACTTGGACACCACCTAACTTTGAAAATGATTAACATAAAGGTACTACTTTTCTTGTAATAGATCAAAACAAGCTTGTAGTTAGAAGTTGAAAAAAGAAAAACACTTTTCAATTTAATAAAACAAACACTTTTGCATTTACCATTCAGTAACTCCTGTATATACCCATGAATTACTGTCACAATCCCATAGTCCATTCAAATAAATCCAAATAGTATTTAAAATGAAAATATATAAAATTACATATAAATACATCAATGTAAACATATTCATTGTAAATGTCAACAGTCTCTCTTTCCTGTATATGCACTATGTAGTACCTCAGGCAATGGCCACTTTTCAGTGCTTGTTATTCCTGTAGCTGTTATAAGTTTTACGGGCTCAGGTTGTTATCCTAAGAGCCATCACTTCTTGGACGGCGCACCATACACATTCACGCAGACACACTCACACCTAAGACCAATTTAGTGTGTTCAATCCACTTACTGCATGATTTTTGGAATGTGGGAGGAAACCAGAGCAACCGGTGGAAACCCACAGAAATACGGGGGGGGGGGGGCATGCAGACTCGACAGAAGGCACGCCAGTCAAGAACTGACCCAGAGAACCTCTTGCTGTGAGGTGAGAATGTTAACCACTACACCACTGTGTTGCCCAAATATCAACAGTAGTGTTCAGTAATGTAAAAACATTCACTTCTTTTTCAGCACACATTTATAATTGACAGTAGACCCCCTGCATGCATCTAGTATTCCGCATAGTTTAATTTGTTGTCTCTGCTACCTCCTTTTAAGTTAACTGAAACTTATTTGCAATACTACAAATAAAAGCTTTTTAAAATTACTACAGAGTAAAGGATGTTTATACAAAGCTTTCAACAAATTTGTGCTTTTGATGGCGAGAGTATGTTCATACATCCTATGTTTTTTTTTTTACTTTCTGTTAGTCTTTCGTAAATAAAAATTTCACATTTCAAACATCTGACAATAAATAGCACATATCTAGAATTAAAGTTAAATAAATAAACCTTTGGGATGATGTATTCTGGTAAGAGTATACAAAATGCATTAGGACCATCCAGTATGTATATGCAGGTTCTCTTTAAAATGTCAACTTACTGGAACGTCAATTTGCAAATCAGCAAGACCACAACATTGAAAGCTCACAATGCCGAACTCCCGAAACATTAAAATTTAACTCCAGGAAAGTAACCACTGATGTCCCATGGTGACCTTTGCCCTGTTCTCCACTGTAGTGTGATCTCAGAATTGGTATATTTGGTTGGGGGGGTGGGGGGCACCCCCCCCCCACACACACACATATTGGTGAGTTTAATTTGCTTCCATTCATATTGTTGAGATTGGTGGCCCAGTGGCTACTTTTCCAGAGTTAAATTGCGATGTTCCAGGAGTTCGACATTGTGAACTTTCAACGTTGTCTCACTGATTTTGCAAGTCGACATTCCGGTAAGTCAACATTTTAAAGTAGACCCATATGTGCACATGCTAAAGTCCTTGCACTTGTAAGTTTTATTTTTATTTAAATCTCCTGTTTTCTTAATCCTGTCCTATACCTTGCTTTCAGACATTTTTTTTCCACATTTTGGCATCTCTTGTTAATAAACTTAGGACTATCACCAAATTATTCTAGACATCCCAAAACTACTTCCCATTGTCTTCCAACTGCCCTGAAATCCAGATTTTTATTGCATAAGAATCTAAATTATATGGCATAGTCATGGCCATGTTCAGTTTGTCTCCTTTATCAATATAATATTCTATAACATTCTCTTTATCTGTCTTGTTCACTGTATATAAAATATCCTGTATCATTTCACTTGGATAACCTCTTATTAAAAATCGAGACTGCAATTCTGAATTAATTTTTTCCGCTAACATCTTATCAGATGTAAGATATACATTTCTTGTTTACATAGTTTTAATGACACCTTCTTTCATATGTCATTGGTGTATGCTATTATGATGTAGTAACACATTGCCAGATGCATTTTTGTATGATACAAGTCTCTTATTTAGCACTAATAAATTTTTTTGAATACCATTACATCTGAAGAACTAATAACTAAGTCATCACTATTGTATGTAAACTCTGAAAAGCTTTTAACATTGTTCATGTATTTCAAAATAAAACTTCCAATTCTTCTGGATTTCTCTCAGCACCATAAATACACCATTAGTAAAATGACAATTTTTGTTTAATTACTCATGACCATATAAAAAGTCCCCCCCCCCCCAAAGAAATGTCACTAAGTTTGCAAATGCTATCTTTTGTCGGTAATATTTTTTTTTATACATAAATTATTACTTAGAACTATTTCCATACTTTCACTTAAATACTTTATTTCCTCAGCAGTTTATTTATTCACTTTCAACATCATGTTACATACTCACTCCACACTATATTTTGGGAGAATCACAGTATATGTTGTTTCTTTCGGCTTTTCCCGGTTAGGGGCCGCCACAGCAGAACTCCGGTCCGCCAATGATTGGCAGTAGATTTTTACATGCTGAGTTGCCAGCTCTGACACACAACCTTCAACGAAGGTGCGCCCATTCACGCATGTCTCCACACAGAAGACGCGTTAGCTGAGAATCGAACAGGACAACGTCTTACTATGAGGCGACAATGCTACCGCAGCACCACCACTGCAGTGGAGAATCACAGTATATAATGATTTAAAATCTATAGTGACATGTCACTGTCCTCTGTATTGATTTTTTTTTCTTTAAAATGAAATGAATTTTAGAAAAGAAAAACTTTCCTGAAGTATAAATTATAGCATAGTCTATAAAAATCAGCACTGACTTCTTTTTTTGATCCTGTAGTCAATACTGGGTCTAAAGTGCCTTCTTTTTATAAACTTTAGATACCCCAGACATTACTCCCACCTTAGGATCAATCACTTGACAGTAGACCTTGCATAAGACTGTCATATAGCCAGTAATCAGTGTTCCTATAACTTTTGTTAATAAAAGATATATTCACTAATTGATAGCAATGTGTGTCTTTAAAAATATCAAGCATTTTCTTATTGTACTCCAAGGTGTTCATAATTACTGTGGCTACCCCCTTGGTCAATCTTCATCAGTCTAATACTGTGGTCACTAGATAAGGAAAGCCGGGCTGTCCTGCTTGTGTAAAATTATTTAACATGTTCTTACATTTACCAGATATAATTTTCACAACTCATCTCCAAAGCAACTATAACTGGATGCAGTGGGAGGGGGTTAAACACTGGATCTCTTACACTTTTTTTTTTAAATCCCTTTCATTCACTATCCTGTGGTTGTTAAAAAATGCTTTCAAATTTAATTTCCTAGTAAAGGCTTTCAAGTCATTATTGATACCTAATACACTTGCCATGTGAATAAGAACAAAAGAAACATCTTTTTGTAAAACAGAAATTTCAAAATTTCTTAATACCCTTGTGCCGGGTAATAAACATTTGCACATTCAATGATCAATACTTAATGGTTGTAACATCAGATAATGCATTGGCCTAGTAACTACATCATCTGTCACAATGACATTGTTCTCACAGATGGACTTTCCTCTAATGCTGCTATTGAAGTAGCAAGTAATTATGAAAGAAAAAAAAACAGTGTGTCTTCACTCAGCAAAAAGTGTGTTTCACAGAAATAAAGCACTGAGTGTTGCATGGACATCCTAGGACTAGCTATTTCTTAGGCCAATACAGGAGAAGATGAGAGAGGGTGGAAGTGAATGCCCAAATGCTAGCGAGTCCATCTGTGGGGGGAGGGGTCCATTCATCAGTCCTGCTGACACATAGCAGAGTCTAGGATTATGGCAGATAGCAGAAGGTCTAGTAACATGCGAATGAGGGTCTAGTAATATGATATTGACTCTGCAATGCCATTTTTTTTCTGTCAGCCCTGAGAGAAATGACTGTATCAGTGGACAACTGGGAAGAGGCAGTGATGAAGCTGATTATTAAGGAATGAGTTATGTGAATGGGTGCAAAGAGTGAAGCTTTTGTATGGTTTTACCTCTTCCAAAGGCAACAACCCTAGTTTTCATGGTCACTGTCTAGAAGAGAAATATGAATGGCCATTCCATTCTACACTTTAAGGAAAATAACATGAGTGTAAGTGTTGCCTGGGCAGTCATAAATCTGATTTAAGTCATGTACAAGCATTTGGTCTATTATTAAAAATGACTGTGCTAATATGCTCAGAATTTTTAGATTTTAGTAAGATAAACTGCATCCTTGCACATAAAGGGTCTTCTAAGCTTTATGATAGTGCTTCTGATAGTGTAAATTCTGGACAATTTACCCTTATTAGAATCTCTCAGGGGTGGCATGCATAGCCTAATCCTGTAGAGTACTGAAAGGTTGCAGTGAACCATGGCCTGCTTCTTCACAAGGAATAGCCTTTTTGTATTGGACACCCTTTGCTGTTGTCATGCTTTTGTAAGGAATTTCATGCATAGGTTAATTCACAAGCTTTGCAACTAGGCTATATCAAATTGTACCATATGTTGCTTTAAGTGAAAAGCAGTGCTCCGGTTGCAAATGCCCATTACCCAGATCCTGTTGAGAGGGGGATAGGTTACCCAAAATGTCACTGAAGAGTTAAACACAAAAGTGTAGTCCTGCTTAAACAGAGAAGGAGTGGGAGAGAGAGAGCCAATAAGAGAAGTTCATTTTCTAGGAACATCAAAAATGTGTTGTTCGACTAAGCAGCACTGAGGTGCACTGTTTGCATAAAATAATTTAAAAATTATACCCTCACATCATAACGAATGGACTGGTCAGGAAAAGGGGACATACTTTTGAAATTCGATGGAAATTTGACACACAATCTAAGGTGCAGTCTGCAAAATATTACAAAAATGAAGAACAAGGAAATTCACCAGCCTTATATGCAAAGTGTTGGAACATATCCTAGCAGAATTCATTTATACAGACATAGGCGAATGAACTGATGTAGATCCCAATCAGTTAGCTTTATGAAGCACAGATCCTACCTCCTGAACCTAGTAAACTTTAAAAATTTAGAGACTGCAGACAGTGGTCACTCAGTGTATACTGCTTATCTTAACCTGGTCAAGGCTTTTGACACCATCCCCCATGTTGGTGTTATTGAAAGGTTAAAGAAGACTTACCAAATAAGCTCTGGAACCACAAAAACTCCTATTAAGAAACAGTAATGTGAACAACTTTGATCCACATCTGTTTAACACCTCACTACAATTTCACATGGGAACAGACAAAATGTCTTGCCACTAGATGATGCTGTTGTCTATTTTAATAAGACATTTATGGACCTGCTAAACAGCATGGCCCCCCTTAGGCTTAAAAGAATGCAAAACAACCCTGCTCCTGGGCTCACTCCTACTGCCAGGAAATTAATGAGGAATAGAGATAAAGACTGAAGGGCATGACTCCATAATAAAACAGAAAACAATCTTCAGCAATATAAGTACTTACAAAATAAAGCCAAATGGCAGATCAAACTTGACAAGAAACTTTACTACTCCAATTTGCAGAATAGGTACTGCAAAAATTCTAGACAGTTCTGGGCTACCATATATTGGAACCAATGGACAACCAAACCCCTATCCCCACTGCACCCCCATTAGAAACTGCTAATGTTTTCAATGATCTCTTTATCTCTAGCACTGCTAAACTACTTCACAATGAAACTCAAAACACATCAACCTCTTCTAATAATTGGACCACATCCCACTCAGTCTCACCTCCCAGTTCTACAATCAGCTGCAAGCAATGGTCAGAAACGGCTCTAACATCAGCAGAGGCCAAGCTGTAGACTTAGAAGTTCACTGGAGAGAGAGCACAACAGCTCAAGGAATTACTCAGGGCTCTACCACCCCAAGAAGAGAAGGAAACAGGTGGATTGGAAGACAACTTATGAGAACTGCAGAACAGTTATGTAGGCAGCCAGGTATGGAACTAAAGTGCATAAGGAAAGCTGGTAGTGGAATGCAGAAGTCCAGGAAGAAAGAAAGTGCAGGAAAAAGTTGGAGATAGAACAGAAAGGCCAGGTTAGGAAGGTATATTGGTTGGTTAACAAAGAAGCTAAGAAAGGAGTTGCAATAACCAAGAGCAGGACATCTAACGCACTCTAATATCTTCTGGCAAGTGACTCAGTAGGTGGCACAAAGAATCCAAATCAAGTTGCAAGACAAAGACAGAGATAAAGAAGATAGTCAGACATCTTTCGTAAGGGATGCCGGCAACAACCTGCTCACCAGACCACAGGGCATCAGAGGCAGGTGGAAGGAGTACTTCCAGCAGCTTCTGAATGAAGAAAACCCCTCAGAAGCTGTATTGCCCTAGACACAGCCTGCAATGAAAGAAGAAGAGGCACCCACCCTAGAAGAATTAAGCATTGTACTTACAAAATAAAGCCAAATGCCAGATCAAACTTGACAAGAAACTTTACTACTCCAATTTGCAGAATAGATAATGCAAAAATCCTACACAATTCTGGGCTACCATATATTGGAACCAATGGACAACCAAACTGAAATGAAGTCAGGGAAAGCAGCAGGATCAGATGATGTCACAGCAGAGATGATAAAGGTGCTGGGTGAAATGGGAGAGAAATGGATCTTGAGGGTACTCATAGCAGTGTGGAGAGAAAGTCATATCCCAGATGACTGGAGAATAGCATATGCATGCCAGTGTACAAGAACAAAGGGGATGTCCACAACTGTGGGCAGTACAGAGGTATCAAACTCCTGTCACATTGCCTGAAATTTCTGGAGAGGGTGATAGATATGCAGAGCGGGAGAAAGTAAGATAGGAGATGAGCAGTTCAGATTCAGATCAGGATGCAGGACAACTGACCCAGTGTTTGCAGTGAGACAGATAATTGAGAAGAATCTAGAGATGAGGAAAGAGTTCAGCTGGGCATTCCTAAACATGGAGAAAGCATATGACAAGGTCCCAAGAAATCTGATTTGGTCAGTACTGTGGCAGTTCAAAGTCCCAGACATATGGTAGAATTAGCGCAAGCTACGTACAAGGACTCAAGGAAGTAAATACTGTGGGAAGAAATAGCCAAGGAATTGTTATTGCTAGGCTTGTATAGGCCCTAGGGCCGATAGCCTAGTACCAACCTATGAAGTGATAAGTGTGTACATTTTGGAGTTCCTTTAAATTATATAAAGAAATATACATCATTTTTACCATTAATAGTGAATTTATCTTGCAGGTGTCTCTGATTTACAGTTAACATTTGAGAATGAATTATATACAACAATTTTTGTATTTATTTGGGGCTCAAGGCTTAACCCAGTTTAGAGAGGTGCATCATATGTTAATAAAGAAGGAGGTTTAGGTTTGATTAATCCAGTCTTTTATGCTGCCACTTTAAATTTGTATAGTGTCCTGAAATGTATGAAGGAAGATAAAGAAAGGTTACAAAAATAAGGTCTAAATACAAATGAGGATGGTGAGATATAAATGAAGAATTTAAAATTTATCAGGAAATGTATTATTTTGGAAAATAAATGTAAATATTGAAGAAACCAGGAAAGTGTGGTGTAAAAATATTATGAAAAAACATTGTGCGTATCCTCAAAAAACCTGGAAGAAGAAAAAATAGGGCAATAAAGGCAAGAATGCAAAGATATGTATTGGAATGTCAGACCGTTTTGTGGAGCTTGGGAATAAAAAACTGCCAGTTAAAGCAAACATGCTGTATAAAAGAAAAGAAAATAGAGTATGGAATTATTGTAAGGAACTTGAGACAACTGAATATGTATTTTTAAAATATAAAAGAATAGATCTACATTATTTTAAATGTATAAAGAGTATAGGAGACAAACATGGACATTGTTGAATATGAATATTATGGTAATAAAACTGTTGTGATAATGAGACTAAGGAGTATGTATGTAAAACAAAAAAAATGTTTACAATTGTAAGGGTTCTATGGAACCAAGGGGTAAAGGAAATATTTAATGAAAGATAGTTTTTGGCAAAATTATTAGAAAAAATACAATTTTGGTTATGGAAAATGAAGCGAGGGGTCTAATAGAATGTATAATAAGTATCAAGATAAAGTGCTTAAAATATTGCAAATATTGCATGATTGTTATAAGTAAGTATGTTTGATAAAGGACCCCTTCTCTTTTCAGTAGGTGCCATGGGGTCTTTTACATCTGAGTTACCACTAACTCAAGCAAATGAGACCTCGGTTGAGAATATTTGGAATGGAAGATATGACTTTACTTGCAGGGACTGAGATGGCATTTACATATTATTCATTAGAGTGCAAAAAGCTGGGCTAGACTGGATGAAAATTACATTTCACAGGAGCAAGGATTTTCAATTGAAAGCTTTGAAATGTATCCAATAACTATTTCAGAGCATATACCAAAAAAGACTAAGATGAATTTAGGAATGGATACTGGAAGTCATTCAAGAGTTATTAGTGAAGCTCAACATTTCTTCAGAAGGGACATCTAAGGAGAGAAATCAAGTAAAAGTAGAGTTTGAAATATGGAAGAAATAAAAAACAGATTTAGGAGAAAATAATAGAAATTATTTAGAGAGGTTGTCAAAGGTTCATGTATTGCAGAACAAGATTAATTGCTGAAAGCTAATGTGAAAATAAGGGTGTGTTCATATGATATGATTGAGTTCAGAAAGCTGATGTTAAGCAAGTATTTTTGATAATAAATCCACACCGCATGCACTTTTAGCATAATGACTTGGGCAGTAGAAAGTAGAAAGGGTTGTTTGCTAAACTTAGAAACCTGTGAACAAGAAAACTAATGAAAGTTCCTATAGAGGTATTAGAGATAATTCATAAAGTTCATTCAAATTTGTATAAAGCAGAGGATGCAGGAAACCAAGAAAAGCACAAATGGATATATTTATGTAAGACTTCACTATGCCAAGGTTAGTGTAGAGTAGAAGATGTGGCACAAGAATTAATAAATAAGATAGGAAGGGATGAGATAAAATGTTGATGCATAATCAGTCAACAGGGAAGCTTCCTGAAACAGATGGTATTCCTATGGATGTTAGGAGGGAAGAAGGTGATAAAGATCTGGGAGGTTTTATTTAACTGTATTTTAAAAGAAGGGAAAGTATCACCATCTTGGACGAAAGCTGTGGTAGCTGTATTATCCAAAGAGGGCAAAGACACTTCATGCCCAGAATAATATAGATATGTTTAAATTTTAAACCATTAACTGCCAAATGTTTGTCTATACTAGCTAGGAGTATGGCACATAGTTTTCCAAAACTGATAGTTATGCATCAGTGTGTTTTTCTGTTTTTGTTTTTTTGGGGGATATTTGACAACATTAATAGAACAATTATGATCCAAAAAGCAGCAGAGTAAAAGATATCCCTGTTGTTGGTGGATCTTCATACAGAGAAGACATTTGATAGAATCAGATGTTGGGAGTTGGGAGGGTGGCTTAATGGCTAAGGTGTTTGCCATACAAACACAAGGTGCATGGTTTGAGTCTCGCAAGGGATAATTGGCTAGGCTTAAAATGGCTCACAAGGGCAGTTAGCTTAGTAATAAACTATGAACCTATGTGATTTAAGTTCGGCATAGATGCCTTTCTAACATCTGCAATAGAGGAAGACATTATATCTAAAAATACAGCTCATCATCTTACTGTTCTGGATCTTTCTTCACAAAGTTTTTATTTGCTTCCAAAGATACATAATAATCCCTCCCATCAGCTTGGTAGACCAAAAGTATCGGGGCATGGCTCTTTAACTGAACCTTTGTCTGCTTTTTTGGCACATTATTTGAAACCATTTTTGTAGGGTGCTAAATTTAGGATACAAGATACTACTCAGTTTCTTAATATAGTACAAGACACATAATTAGAAGCAAATTGGTACATGTATACCCCTGATGTGAAGGCTTTATATACCAACATCCCACATTGGGTGGGACCTACAGCATTTCAGTATTGGTTAGATAGGATGCCCCTATACAGTCTGGGTTTCAGTACCTTTATTGTTTGTTTGGCAGAACATGATTTTACCAAAAATGTTTTTTATTTTAATGAGTGGTTTCTTTTTCCATTTCAAAGGTACAGCCATAGGAACATTGTTCACCTCATTTATGCTGATTTATTTGAAGGATAATTGGAGAAAAAAATTGATGTATGACAACAATCATAACCTCTATTTGGCTATCTGGTGTAGATATCTAGATTATTGTCAGTTGGTTTGGAAATTTCATGTGATCTATTTGCAGAAATTTGTTCAATATTTGAATGACAGCAAGTGGGGTTTACAGTTTAGTGTTAATTGTAATCATAACCAAATATATTTTTTGGATGTATCAGTTAACAAAGATTTATATGTGACTTTAAAAACGTCTCTTTTTAGAAAGGAGTTCCATTGTAAGTCCTTGATGGATGCATCTGTCATCCTCCTTATATTATAAAAAATGGGTCTATATCATTTTATTGAAGATTCATTCCTGTGAACCTTTGTTAATTGAACCATATACAGAGAACGTTCATGTCTGCAAATATTCAGTTCAGCTAATTAATTTTCCAGGGAAAGTAATGAGTTGCCCAGCATTCGGACTGTCACACAAAGCACAGTACTTTAAACCCACCCAGGTGGGGGGGGGCTACACCCCACACATCACCCTAACTGTATATCCCACCTTCGAGATCGCACTACAGTGGAGAAAAGGGCAAATTTCTGATGCTGGGCAACTTGTTACTTTCTCTGAGAAAGTAATTCATTGAACTGAAAATTCGCAGAAGTGAATGTTCACTGTATATGGTTCAATGAATGAAGGTTCGCAGGAATGAGCCTTTGATAAAATGATACAGACACATAAAAACTACCCCCAAGTCGCAATTTCTTAAAATTAAAAGGATATGTTCCTCTTCAACTGAATGTAAGTATGATGTCAAAGATTAATTCAGCAATTTGAGGCTAGGGGTACAACCTGCATGTTATCAGAAAGGTTTATTTGTCTACAAATTCATATAACAGACCAGAATTGTTAAAATATGCAGTCACATTTCTCAGATATGTTTTACTACCACTTTCGGTAGTAATTATTTTGCTTTTCAAAACCTAATACAAAGATATTGGGGTATTCTTCAAAATTATAATAGATTGGTTGATTTGATACAATTGGAAGATGCAAAAATATTGGGAATAAGTTAAATCATGCTACAAAATCTAGATGGTTTAGGATTTTTGCACAGAAGTCTTTCCATGGTTTTTCATACCACAAATAGACTTCAGAGGATTTTTTTTCTTAGGTAGATAGCAATTGCTGGAGGTGTGATGGCAGAAAGAGAGGTAACTGGAGACTATTTTTTGGGAATGTAATGAGTTTTGTAGGTCTGATGACTAGCAGTTTGACAAACTGATGTAGACCTATATTAGAGAGAGGTTTGGCTTTATTGACCTGAATTTGTCCATAACAGTCTTAAAAAGGGAAAAAAAGTCATGGACATTCAGACCTGCCTTATAGCTGAAACACCTGATGTCCTTAAGAGGTCATTTGCATATGTCCCATGTTACCCCTAACACAAGATGCGGCTCGGCTAGATTTTTCTTTTAGTTTTTACTGATTGATTTGTCTGTGGGACCTTGTTACTCATTGTTTTAGTTTGTTGGGATATTTTGCAGACACCCTAATGGTTATGGACATCAGCTAGGTACAACAATCCGTTGTTTCCAAATGTTAGCCAAACATTCCACTTATGGTGTGCTGATGAGGTAATAAGGCCAAAACATGCATGTCCACAGCTATTGGGGTTTTGTTTTATTGGTATGAATGTGTCAATAACAGCCTTAAAAAGGTAAAAATGTCATGGACATTCAGAACTACCATATAGATAAAACACCTGATGTCCTTATGAGGTAATTTGCATATATCCTGTGTTACCTCTAATACAAGAGGTTTTAAGGAATCTCACAGTGGAAAATCCAGAATAAAAGCCATTAGGAAGATAATGGGTGATGTGATAAAGTTCCACACAGAATTACTATCAACAGCAAGGGAATATAGTCAGCAATACGAAATATATGGCAGTGGGTCTAAGGAAAGCTGGGAAATGCAAAGAAGAGAAACATTTTGGAAAGTACATGCACATGCTTGGTTTACAGGATGGTATGACAAATAGTACCCAATGAAAGAAACAAACAGTATGTGGCAAGCAAAACAAAAATTGCAAGGTGTAAATCCACACTCAAAATATTCACAAAAATACCAGCAAACAGCTATGCTGAATATTAAATAAACATGAACCTTATTATTATAAATCTATAAGATAGAGGTCCTTAGACTGGTTTTGGCATAACCCTGCCTTCTATAATATGTAGTAATAAAGTCAGGAAATGACATCATTAAATACAAAGTAAAAAAAAGATTTTTAAAGGGATAATTACAAAACCTTTGACTATTAAAAATCTAAACCATACATAATATAAAATGCAAATATTGTATTATATCACCAATATTTAATAAAACATCCTGTGCCTTTCTTTCTTAGTAAGCATATAATGTCATCCTAATTTATTTAGTGTCCTATGAGCAATCTTTTCAATACCCATGCATTTAAACCTAGCTGTAGGATGTTTACTGGTATATTTAAACAATGCATTGTTTGATTTATGACACCTAACATCACTTAGACACTCACTAATTAATACACAGTTTGAAGCTTCTGGAAATTTGGAAAACATAACATGCAGAACATGTACAAATTACTAAATAAATAATATATTCTGTATTAAAAGTCATTGTGGTTAATGTGAAAATAGAGCTAATATTGGCAGAAGAGAATTATTATGGAGCAGCAAGAACAGTGCCCACAACGGATACACCCAGACAACGTATCCCCATCTGTAGCTGCTTGTTGAATTCTGGATACTCTAAATTTTTGTTTTGCGTATTCCTTCAAAACTTGCTCAATTGTAAGTCGTCTCCTGTTGCTGAATTGACAATAATTAGGCAGCACAGTAGCTATTTCTTGATTCACCAACAACACAGTCCAATGTCTGTTGGATTATCTGTCTGAAATATTTAGAATTAGAACCATATTTTGTCAAAATGATATTTTAGTATTCTTACTTTACTATGTACTGAAAAAGTTAAAGATGTACTGAAAGCTGTGATAGACCTCTGTCTTGTAGATTTCTAATAATTCAGTTCATGTTTGTTTATTATTCAGCATAACAGTTTGCTGCTTTTTTGTGAATATTGTAATATAACATTTTTTGTGACTATTGTAATGTAACAAATACCCAGGTAAATAGTCTGCATACACGCTATTCAGAAAAGTGTAAGTCTTGGGCAGGATAGCGTAGGTTTTACATCAGCAAGGAGCAAGGCTGTTTGATAAGTAAGATGAAAATGCATTCCATAATCTTTTCTGATCATGCCCAAATAGAATTAAAACAAAAGTTGAGTGGAGCGAATAAAATAAAACACTGGATTTTTTCCACCCAGAATATAAAAGAGAAGACATTCTGTAAACCCTGACATATGTAGACACTACAAAAGAGCTTATTACTGGGACATGGCACAGGTGTAAGCAGAGGATTAGAAATTTAGTACAGATAAGAACAGAAGAAATGTGTTGGGGTGCCCAAACTAATTTCTCTCCACGCTAAATAAAGTGAAATGATTACAGGACAAAAAAGACAATATAGCTAAAAGCACTCAGTGAAGCTAGAGACTGCATAAACCAGTACTTAGAACGTAGGAATAAATGTCGAGCTCTGGCACTTAAACTGACGTTCTTTGACAACAACCCATGAGCCAGCAAACTATTAGCACAGTGACTAAGAAAGCAATAAATAAATTGTTCAACAATAAAACTGAAAGACACAGCAACAGGCCAAATGGAAAGTAACCCAGGTAGGATTATGAAAATATTGGAGCATTGTTGTACCAACCTCTGTATTTATTTCTCCTTTGTTGACTGGGTAGGGCCCACTAGGCTAATGACATCTCTTCAGGGGAGACTTGAGGTGGTATTTATACTACTAGGAGAAATTTGGACAGAGTGTAGGGGAACGTCATCTACTCTTTGGAGCTGCTAGATGGTGCTGGAGTGCTGCTACAGCAGCAAGGAAGAGGTCTAAATTAAAAAGAAGCATGCAGGAGGAGAGAAAAGCTATGGAGAGTTTGGAGGTAGAAATGAGAATTTAGAAAAAAATGTCTTCAGTATTGAGAATCAGAATGAAAGTAAAGATTCCTGTGTGGTGGTGGTGGTGGTTGATGCAAATGGCCAGCATTTAGCTGTCTCAATGGAAAATGTAGTTATCAAGGCCATTGGAGTGGTGCAAATA
Organism: Protopterus annectens; assembly: GCF_019279795.1. Taxonomy (NCBI): domain Eukaryota; kingdom Metazoa; phylum Chordata; order Ceratodontiformes; family Protopteridae; genus Protopterus; species Protopterus annectens. Next base: position 1,583,510,026 of record NC_056739.1, on the reverse strand, counting down.
GAACTGTTGTCAGGAGGCTTGTGGGAGTGATGTGTTAAAAGTAATCAAGCAGGGTGATCCAGGTGACAGTTCTGATGTTTCATAGGGTGAGATGTTAGATGACTTTTTCAGAAGTGCCGAGGATGGTAATGTGGAAAAGGAACAAAGTGATGTGGCAACAGAGAATGCAGCAGTTAAAACTTCTGCAGCAGTGTCAGCATTTTAAAAAGGAGAGCAGCTTCAAACTGTAAGTAAAACTGTTTATAAAATGAAGAGAATGCTGATTGTGAGAATTAGAAGAAAACTGAGACTGTAAGAGATAATATGTATGGAACAATTTGGTAACTATTCCGGGATTTAAAGCTCAAGAAATTTGGTCTTTTATACATACAGGGGCAGTGACTTTTTATGACTTAACATCTAAAGCTGAAGGACTGATGATGACATTTCTTGAACTGTGTGACAAAAAGGAAGACCTTTATCCATGCAACAAGAATTTGTTTTCTGGTAGTAACTAAATGTTAAAAAAAGTTACTTTGCATGTTCGAACTGATGAACTAGTAGATTATAAAAAATGCATGCATGGTTTGTGTTAAACTGTTGTGAACATTGCAAAAGTTAGAGATGAGAGAAACAAATGGAATGGATGGTGGAGGTTGGAAGCTGTTCTGAAATGTGAAAAAAACATTGTAAAATACTTAACAATTATTATTTTCATGGTTGGTCATAAACAACATTAAGATATGTTGGCCAGTCTAAGTCATGTTTCTTTTGTTGAGATTTTTCTTGTTTAATTAATGATTATGATAGGATACAATGTAACCAGTTAGGGAGAAAAGACATACACCAAGACGGAGTGCAGCTGAATGCAAGCTATGTAAAAGAGAGACTTCTGGATGAACTGTCAAGGGCAAACTGTAAATAATGAAGGGGAAAGGGAAGAAAAACATACATGAGGAGGGACAACAAGCGGATGAGGGAGATGAACTAGAAGAAGAAAATGTAGAAGTCAGAATTATTTAGGGGAAAAAGTAGTAGATAGTTTTCATGCAGGAAGAGAGGTCGGGGAAGGGATCGACACAAAAAAATAGTCTGAATTTCAAGTCAGTGAAAATTTTGGTCTGAGAATCAAGGAATATTTGTACATAAACCCAGGAAAAATATTCAATAGGACAATGAGTAAAATATGAAAATAAAATTTTAAACAGTTTCTTCTCAATTTAAAAAGAAGTAGAAGCAACATTTTTAGAGTATTTTAGTAAATGTGAACAGCCTTATTAACACTGTAAGAATGATAGGAATACTGTACTGGTGTGCTAAATATGATGTGGGTGTTATTATGTTAAAGGATGTCAGATTCCTTACAAGTGAAGAAAGACTGCAAACAGAAAAACTGTGGGATGGAATCATAGTCTGCAACTTAGGAAATTAAAGCTATTTTGGCATGGATATGTTGTGTAAAGGAACAGTGACAATACTAGATGCAATGTTGGTAAGGATAGGAAGGTTAATTATTGTGGATATATAAGGTGGAGGGAACATGTTTATGGAATGGTAGCATCATATGCATATACAACAGCAAGGAAAGAGAGAATCTGTTCATATATTAGAATGTGCATTAGTTGGCATGAAAATTCTAATTGCAGTTGGCTTTAATTGTGATTTAAGGGGAAGAAGTAAAAATAAAGGGCAAGATGTAAAAAAATACAGGAAGTGATGAAATGTGGTAAGTTAGTTGTGTCGAGCAAACACCAATGGACTTGTAGATGGGGGGGAGCACTTGGATTTGAAATTCATTATTTTGTATTATCAGAAGGCTTGAGTGTAGCAGATGGTGATACAGTTGTGATGGGTTTGTCAGACCATTTAGCAATATGGATGTTGGTGATGGAAGAAAGGAGGATGGAACAAAACTGAAAAAACAGAGGTAAAAAGAACACAAGACCAAATTATGAGTATTGTAGTACAGCATGTGGAAAATTTGTGTAAGGATGGAAACTGAGAGAGAACGGAAAGCAAAGAAATGTCCAGAACAAGTTAAGGAAGAATTTGAAAAAAAAAATTACTGTTAGTGAATTGGATGAAAAATGTTGATTTAAGTTTCAGGCCCAGATGGTATAGGTTATGGAATATACAATAAATTAATGAACTGGCATAGAGAGTATTTGCAAATGTACTGAATGAAGGTTTTGTTTATGAAGAATCCTGTATTGAGATATTACAATTTATATGAAAGAAAGATAAAAATGAAATAAAAATTATTGGAGACCTACACACTAAATGACACAGACTATATCATTTTTTATGGAAATACAGGAGAATGGGAGGAAGGAAAGGGGATATTATGGAAGTGTGTATATATGTATATGTGTGTGGCTGTGGGAGAAATGAGGATAATATAAGTAAAAGGGAGGACGTGAAACTTTTATAGTATGTGATATTTGCAAGGCATTTGATTCAGTGGCACATAATAGTTTGTGAAATATTATGGAGAAAGGTGGAACAGACAATAGAATTAGGAGTGTGTGTATGTTAGCATATAAGAATAATAGGATGAGCGCATCAGTGAATGGGAGGCTGAGTAAAGAAATATGCATGAAGTTTGGTATAAGACAGGACTGTCATAGGTAAGTACTAGACTATCTGCCCAAGGGCATTTATAAGCCTGACCAGAATGTGTTGGCTTTCGCCACCCCCTTAGATTAGTTCCCTGTGCCACTGTCCAGCAGAGCCATTAGTTCCCTGTGCTGCTGTCCAGCAGAGCCACTGCAGTGATCCCTGGGGTAAATTTTCTTTTTCCCATCAACCCAAGGCCCCCCCTGAAGAGTGTCAGCGACGAAGGGCCCTGCCTGATGTATATTGGAATCCGTTCCAAAGCATGGGGAGTCTCTGGGACAGGAATCTATCCCTCCAGCATGTCCTATTTATTGTTGTGGTGAGGTTTATATCTCTAGAGTGTGTGGCTCTCCAGGATTTGTTTTTTTTTTAGGTGGAGCATGTCCATCAATTCTGGGTTGGACATGGCCTTGTATGTCAGGCAGAGATCACCTCTGAGTGAGCGGTATGCAACCGAGTACAGCTGGAGTTTCTTGAGTCGGGCTGCATAGGGCATCTGTTCGAGGCCAGTAATTCTCCCTGTGGTCCCTCCAGCCGCTGCAGGTGTCCTGTAAGGCACATCCTAAACGGGGAGCTGCACTCCATGATGGACAAAATGAGTGATGAGTAGAGAGGCACAATAAAGTACAGTTGTGTACACTTACCATAAATGTAAATGTTTGAGTGTATTCACTGTTGCAGTCACCACACCCGGGCAATCCGCCGGCAGGTTGCCCCCAGTCGGCCCGAACAACAAAGTCACATGATTGGAATATTGTTTGCATTAGTAATTAATGTGATGATGAGTGAAGTAACTTATAAAATGAAAGAATAGCAGATATGTGTTGCAAAAGGAGGTGGTGATACAGGTTGTTACGACATACACAGAAAACATAGTTGTAGTTGCTAAGAACAAAATAAGGACAAGCGAAGTGGTGGTTTGTCTGAATGGATGCTTAAAGGAAATGGGAATGACTCTGAATAAAGATAAACGTAAGAGTTTGGGTCATGTAGTGAAAACCGCTAGTGTGTATTTTTTGAATGAATTAAGTTTCTTTGCTAGGAATGAAATTTGGGAGAAATGATGTAGTTATGATGCAGTGGGAAGGGTTGATAAATGATAGAAAATGTCTTCTGTGGAGTACGTATAGACTAGACTTCAGGAAAAAGGTTTATCTGGTGAACTGGAAAATAGAATTTATGTCAAATATTTATATGATCCCAGTAAAATATGAAAAGGGAATTGTGAATTTGTTGTTTTCTGTTCAATATTACAACCGTGAAAGTCCTAAACAGTGAATATGGAATCATCGACACACATGACCCAAACCGCAAATACACCAAACACCCTAAACCGCAAAATTCAAAATCTCGAACTGTCATAGTTGTCCAACCCAACCGCGCACTACATACTACCTACCCAAACAAAATAAATAAACCACATACATGCACTAACCAAAACCCTTCTTCTAACCCTACACTAAACCTTACGTACATTACTGTCTATGCACTTACCTTTAACCCACACCCTTAACCCTAAGGTCCGTAACTATCGCACATTTACCTTATGGAGCTATACCCAAACAAAATAAATAACCCACACACATACATGTAACAAAACCCTACTTCTAACCCTACACTACACCTTACATACATTACTATCTATGCACTTACCTTAACCCGCACCCTAACCCTAAGGTCTGTAACTATCGCACACTATTACTATCTATCTGCTTACCTTAACCCACACCCTAACTCTAAGGTCTGTAACTATCGCACACTTACCTTACAGAGCTATACCGCAGAAGGGCCAACCATGATGATTCAATTTCGGATTTTATGCTTCAGGACGATCTGTGTTTTTGCGTTTCGACGTATATGTGTCAATGTTTCCGTATTCGCGTAAGTGGACCTTCGCGATTTCAATAGGGAACCATTTTCTGTCATATGATGTTCAAGATTAATCCCAGTGAAAATAGGGGTGTTGTATATGAGTGAAGATGAAGGATGATTGGGGTTATTAATCCAGTTGTGCATTCTGCTGCTTTGAATTTGTATAAAGTGGCTACGGGAAGAGAATGTGAATTTAATGGTCTATATTAAATTCTCAAAAGCCAACAATGTCGAATCTAACATTATCGACCTGAGAATAGCGAAAGTGCAGAACATTGAGCTGGTAAATGGAAATCACCATAAGTGGAGATTTCCATTTCCTGCAATGTCGTGCATTCTCGGAGTTGGTATATTTAAGTAGCGGGGAGTACAGGGGGGCTTGCCCCCCTGCCTCTACACTCTTTAGTTTTTTTTTTGTTTGTTTTTTTTTTTAACGAATATTCGATATTTTAACAGTTAGATTACTAAAGGTCGACCTTTAGTGGTTCGAACTGTTAAATGTTCGATGTTCTAATATAGACTCGAGTTTAATAGTGAGCATGTTTATACATATGTACAAAAAATTCTGGGAAATGGTTAGAATAAGAAAAAGAGGAAATGAATATGTGAATGAAGAAATTTAAAATTAGCAAGAAAAATGCTAAAATGGCAAATAAAAATTGACGCTATAGAGAAATACATTAAAGTAAGGAAAAAGTTATGTACCAAGATAGTTGAATGTTCAGATTTTATATGGTGAGTGGTAATAAGTTACCAGTAGAGTAGGATATGCCATATAAAAGAATGTTGAAAGTTTGTGTTTATTTTGCAGGGAGGAAGGGACAACAGAGCATGTTTTGTTGAAGTATAAGAGAGTGGTGAAATTCGGGAAAAACATTTTATGAAGATTTTTTTTGAGAATATTAATGACATAATATAGATATGAATATGATTTTTGTATATATATTATATCCATCCGGCAGTATGAACATTGGCTGTAGATGATAGTTATTGTTGAATTGACACCCTGACTCTATGTCCAAAAACTGGAAAAGGGGTTGTGGTTGGTTGGATTATAAGAATAATAAGAAAAAATATGTAAGAAGGGTAGATAAACATTTATTTTATGTGGGTCTATATCATATGAACGAAAGTTCATATAAGCGAACGCTCAAACACTCAATTAGAGAAAAATGCTGGACATCAAAAACAATATTAGCCCCCACACCCCCCGCTAAATATATATACCAACTCCAAGATCGCACTACAGTGTGGAAAGGGTAAATACTCCAGCCGTCACTGTACTGCGATCCCACAACACGCATCTCAATGTCCGGCATTTTCGCTCATTACAGCGTTCACTTATATGAACTTTCGTTCATATAATATAGACCCTTTTATATAATATGGGTTATTTGAAATGAGAGTGAATGAATTTTTTTTTTTTTTTTTTTAACTGGGAAATGGATTTTGGCAGCTATATAATGAAAAATCAGAGTATGGTTGTGGAAGAAGGAATTGGGGTCAGTTATGGAAGAATAATAATAAATATGTCATAAGAAAAAGGAAAATGGAAAGAAATAGAAATGTATATATACATGTGCCTATAAATATGTAAATAATGCTTTATGTTGAGCTGAATAAAAGACCTCTACTCTCTTTGACAGGTGCAGTTTGATCTTCTGCATCCACATGAGATATCACCAACTCAAGCAGACTGGACATTGATTTAATGTCTCATCAAAAGGATGACACATTAAGGAGTGTAGCACCCCCTCCCCCCAGGCTGCACTGCAGTGTAACAGTGTCCCTGGTGTGGGAATAAGCCCACAGCCTTCTGGACCAAAGGCACGTGTGGTACCTTTTGCACTATGACACTGCTAAATGTAGAAAGAATAGTGAAAATGCAATCTTAGGAGAACTATGAAAGTTTCTGAGTGAATTAAACCTGCCCAAATTGAAGGAAAAGGAAAAGTGGGCATTGACAAAAGCAATAATGCCTTGAGATATTACAGACACATTGAGGAAACTGAAGGTAGGCAACTCTTTGGGTATGGGTGAGATTCCAATAGAAATCAGGAAAAGAAAAAAACAGGCAGTGATTGCACACACTATTTAATAATATCAAGCAGGGGGATAGCCATGTCTAGGAAAAGAGTCATATTGGTTATAATCCCAAAAGAAGATGAGGACTCAGTTGACCCAGGTCCATATAGACCTATATAAATTTCAACCATGACTATCCTCGCTAAGACGATAGTAGATGTGTTAACCAGAATATTAGATTTAGATCAGTGCAGGTTTAGTGAGGGAAGGCAAACATTCAGCAATATAGACAGAACAGTGATGATACAAAGAGAATAAAACAGTTGACATTAATGCTGATTAGTCTAGAAGCAGAAAGTTGCCATGGTGGTACGGTGGTAGCGTTGTTACCTCACAGCAAGAGGTTCTCCCATTCGATTTTTGGCTGGGCTTGGTAGTGCCTTCTGTGTGGAGTCTGCATGTCCTCCCCGCGGTTGGGTAGCGTTCGAAAGACATGCGTGCGTAAATGGGCATGCCTTCGTTGAAGGTTGAGCGTCGAGCTGGCACCTCGGCATTTCGTAAAAACATTACTGCCAATCATTAGCAGACCGGAGTTCCGCTGTGGTGACCCCTTACCTGGAAAAGCCGAAAGACAAACAACAACCAGTCTAGAAGCAAAAAAGGCATTTAACCAGGTCAGCTGGAGATTCATAAAGAAAGCACTGAGGAAGGGAATTTGAGATACAGTCAAGTATGTGTGATGTAATTTTTAAAAATATATAGAGGAGGAGTGGAAGCTATGCTGGTGTGTGGCAGGAGAATGCAAATGGATTATCAATGGGCACCAGGCAAGGTTGTCCATTTCAACCAAATTTAATTGCTATATACTTGGAATCCTTGGCCAGGTAAAGAAGGATGTCATTAGTAATGGGGCATAAATGGATGGAAAGGGAGGAGTATATATCCTTGTTTGTTGAAAATGTAATACTCTATTCAATCCAGAGGAAGATATTTAAAATCTGTTTAATAGATTAAGATGATTTAACAGGCTCACTGGATACATGAATCTAAAACTAGAACAATGACTTTGAAGTATGCCCCTGTGTATAACCTAGTGTAGAAAATCTGTTTCTGTTAGGCCATAGAAAAAGAATATCTGCAAATTTGGTTAACGTTTAACTCATAAAAAAGCAAAATGCAGGCACATAGGTTCATAGGTAGGTGCTAGGCTATCTGCCTGAAGGCATTTATAAGCCTAGCTGGAATGTGTTGGCTTTCGCTGCTCCCTTAGATTAGTTCCCTGTACCTCTGTCCAGCAGAGCCATTGAATTGATTCCTGGGGTAAACTTTGTTTCCCATCCACTCATCAAGGTTTCTCTTGAAGGGGGTTAGCGAGGAGCTCTGCCTAATGTAGATTGGAATCTTGTTCCAGAGCATGGGAAGTCTCTGGGACAGGAATCTATCCCTCCAGCACGTCCTATTTATTGTTGAGGTGAAGTTTAGATCCCTGGAGCATGTGGCTTGATCTGATATGGTTTTCTTTAGGTGGCGCATGTCCATCAATTCTGGGTTGGACATGGCCTTGTACATCAGGCAGAGATCACCTCTGAGTAGGCGGTATTGCAACCGAGTACAGCTGGAGTTTCTTCAGTCGAGCTGCATAGGGCATCTGCTTGAGGCTAGTGATCCTCTTTGTGAGGTACTTCTGTGGTCTTTCCAGTTGCTGCAGGTGTCTTGTAAGGTACATACCAAATGGGGCATTGTACTCTATGATGGGTCTGATGAGTGATGCGTAGAGGGGCCCAATGACATCTTTCGATCTGGATGCAAACCCTTTTGTGATTAGGTGGGCCACATAGAAGAATTTTCTAACCACTTTGGCAATGTGATTATCAAAGGAGAGGTTACTATCTACATGGGTCCCCAGATCCCTTATTACGTCTTCCATATTTAGGGGGCTACCACCTATGTGGTAGTTTGTGGGTACTTTGTTTTTTCCAAAGGGGATGACGATGCACTTTTTGGCATTTAGCTTGAGGCCATGGTTTGGACACCAAGTAGCTGTCTCACTGAGACCCTTTTGGAGAATGTTTGTGTCAGCTGGAGAGTCAATTATAGCCCCTAGTTTGCAGTTGTCTGCGGACCTGGTCAACTATAGTCCTCCTGTGCTTGCCTATACCTCTGAGAAGTATATGCCAAACAGGAGGGGTCCTAGGACTGAGCCCTGGGGAAAGCCACTTGTAACCAGTTTAGAGTCAGACCTAGCTCCCGCAACTCTTACCATGTGGGTTCTGTCCATGAGCCAGTTGGCAACCCATCTCATGACGTAGGGGTTTATGTTCAGGCTGGTGAGCTTGTCTATAATACCTGAGTGGGGAATGGTGTTGAAGGCCTTTCTGAGCTCTAGGTAGGCTGTGTGGACCACCTCTCCCTCATCTATAGCCTTGGTAACTGTCTCAAAGAAGTGCACCAGGTTTAGGAGGCATGATCTGCCCTTAACAAAGCCAAACTGGGTAGGGTCCAGTGTTTGGAGGTTTCCTATGTCTCTGTTAATGAGATCCATGATGATACGCTCCATAGCTTTGCAGACCAAGCTAGTCAGGCTTATAGGGCGATAGTTCCTGGGGTCCGTTGTGGCTCCATCTTTGTTGAGCTGAATAACCGTTGCTGTGTGTCACTCTGTAGGCACATAGCCTTTGGAGAGGCTGAGTTTAAACAGTGTGTTTAGGTGAGGGGTTAGTTCATCTTTGAGCTCGTGTAGGACACAGCCTGGGACACCGTTTGGTCCCATTGATGCTGTGTTTTTGGCTTTGGAGAGGGCAGTTTTAACCTGAGTGTCTGTGATTTCAAGGGCACTACATTCTTCTGGTATAGTTATGGGCCATTTTGGGGGTGAGAGGGAGGTGAAGTTTGCACTGAACCTATCTGCCAGGATGTTGGCTATATCAGTCGGTTCAGTGTATTTTGTGCCATTCTGCACCATCTCTGAGCAGATCTGAGAATTGCCAATTAGATTCTTGACATAGTTAAAGAATGCCTTGTGGTTATCTTTGGAGTCCATGGCAATTTTTCTTTTGAAGCTAGCCTTGGATGATTTTATGCTAGAATGTAGTCTCTTGCTGATACTGATCAGGGATGTCTTCCCTTCTTGGGATTTTACTCTTTTCTGTTCTAGTTTCCTCCTTCTATTGTATAGCTTGTTTAAGGCAGGGGTCCACCAGACTGGTTTCCTTTCTTGGAGGAGTGAGTCTTAGTTTTGTTTGGGTTAGCACAATCCATGCATTCTTGTAGGTGCCCGTAGAGTGCATTAGTAAAGGATTTTGCAGCTTGGACAGCGTTATCCTTTAGCATGGAGGCTTTAAAACTTACCACCTCGGTCTTAAGTAATGTGAAGTTTGCTTTTGAAAAGTTTTTCATGGTGGTTGCTTTGACCGGGGGTGGTGGCGGAATGTGGATATCCAGAGTGATTCGTTTATGGTCAGATCTAACCAATGAGGGGTGTTCCTCCGGTGTGGAACACTGGTCACCCATGTTGGTGATGACCAGGTCCAATATGTTGTCACGTCTGGTGGGGGTGTTGACCAGTTGATCCAGGGCGTTTGAATTTATAAATTCTAGGAAATGTTGGGCAAGGGAGTTTGTACTTGAGTAGTTCTCCCAGTTAATGTTTGGGTAATTGAAATCACCCAATATCAGGGTGTTTGGTAGGACCTTTATGCTTCCCAATGTTTCCAGGAATGTGGAGTGGGAGTCCTGGGACATGATGGGTGATCTGTAGTAAGCTATAATTTGAATAGCAGTTTTGCCTGTTGTTAGTTGCACGTGGATGATCTCTAAAGCATCGTGCTGTGCCACTAACCTAGAGGTGCGGGTATCCTTGATGAATATGGATACTCCCCCACCTTTTGTATTTTGGTCAAGGTTTTGTGGCCAAAATGTATGGTATGAGTTGTAGCCTGGTAGTGCTGGGATGCTCTCTGGAGCCTTAAACCAGGTTTATGTTACTGCACATATATGGGAGGAAACTGTTTAAAAAAGTATTCCATGCATAAGAGAGTATAAACTCCTTTCAATGGATTTAGATAAAATACAAGATACAACATTGTTTATACTTTCAATGATACTTTATATGGGTCAGTCATATTTTTATCAACCTGCAGATAAAATCTGAGGGAAGAATAAAGCAGTAAATTAAAATCATATGGAGGGAGAAAGGGTTGGGTGGGAAATATTAGTACTGACAAGTAACATGGGGGACTGGGTTTACCCGACCTGACCAAATACTTAAAGGCAACATAATGAAGAATAATATACAAAATGCAATTAATTACATATCTGCCTAACTGGTAGTTAATGCAACTGCATCAAATGAAAATTTAAGAAAGGAGGAGCCACTCTGGGTCTCTGGAAAATGCTTGTTCTATCCATTAGAATGAATATACACAGGAATATTAACATCAGAGTAGCAAAACAATGCTAGGAAATAGGAAGATGGAGAAATGGAAATTTATGGCAGATCCCATAGGCCATGCATTGACTGGGTAGATCAGGATACTAACTAAAAATGCAGGTACAGTATGGAAGAGAAAAGGAATTAATCCAGGATTTTGGAAACAAGTCATGTCAGGAGACAGAATCTGTGAATGAATGGGAAGAAGCAAAACAGTATTTTGAGTTGCAAGTGAGAGATGAGATCACATACATGGGTATGATATGTAAGTTAAAAGCAAAACTTAAAGAATGAGACCAAGGAGGAGAAAAATGTACGTTCATCGGGACATACTAGGCTAGCTGCACTTGTGTGGCATTTTAAGCATAGCTACTTTCCCTTTTTGTGCTCAAAATAACCAACCCCTTTTGGTTCTAGATTGGCCTTACCCTTACCATGGTTGATAATTATATATTATCCATAATGAGAGTAGCTGGGATCATACCATAGACAATTTGAGGGAACCCATGAATGGGATAAATCATGTACGAGCTGTCTCTGTCCATTTGTAGTACACGAGGGCAGTCCTTAGGTAAATAATTCTGTCTCCCATTCATAGATCTAAATTGCTGTTGAATATGGACAGGAATGAACTTTGTTTTATGTGGCCTGGGATTCTGTTCCACAGCAGCAGTATCTTCTGTGAGATGTGCCTGTCCTTCCAAACTGTTCTGTTGATATTGCAGAAGAGGTTTGGATCCCCAAACTGAGTATTTCTGATGGCATTTGACTTGCTGATGATGGTGCTTAAGGAGATTAACTTTATAGCAGAGACTAGAGCAGAACTAACAAAAATAAATGTCTGAGTAAAGTGAATAAAGTTTTATACTTAAGAAAGATGGCATGGAAAGATATTTGTGGAATTTCAAGGTATGCATCAGTCAAGAAATTCAGAACATTTGCTTGGAAGTGTATGCGCTGATCTTTTACATGCCAGCATGATTAGAAATATTATTTCCCCATACAGATAACATGTTGGAGATGTCAGAGAGGGGAGTGGCTCATGGGAGCATATCTTGAGGAAATGCGAGGGAAGGAATAAATAACCTTAAGATATTAAGGTTCTGTTATGGAAAATTGCCCGGAAAGAATTGCATTTAACCATGGATGTATAGTACTAGGATGGATACAAATCAAATGACTGGCCTAGGTATAAACCTTAGTATCACTTGTGATGTTAATAGTTAAAAAGGTATGTGACACCCCACCTCTGGACAAGTAATCAACGAGCATCAATCTTCACCACTAGCACCAGTGGGGGATGTACATTGGAAGGATGACAAGTACACACTATTTCCAGATGCAGGTTTCTGCAATTTCCCTTAAGACCACACAGAGACTGCAGTCAGTCTGGGACTGATTTCTCCCTCTTTCTCCAGATCCCCAATAAGACTCACTAATGACACAGCTGTTAGAGTTGAGATCTCAGCTGAGTAGCCAAGCCAAGACCTCCAGTACCCTGTCTGTCCAACCAGTGCTTCGTGTCCCTACCCAAGTAGCTGACACACACACACTGAGGATTGTTTTACACACACACACCTGGGAAAGGCTGAAGGCTGGCACAGGTTGACTAGCTGTGCCACCTTCTGCCCAGACTATAAGATAGTTTTCTCTGCCACAAGCCAACTCTTTATCGGCTACTTTAAGGTCATTAACAAAGGGTGTCCAATCTTACTGTGTAGTTACTGTTTAATATAAATGATAGTATGACCTAGAGCAAGGCTATTAGGAGTGGCCTACACAGTGTCACCAAATAAATATGCAAGTACTCTCAGAGCTTAAATATGTCTCACAAATATTAGCCACCATGAAAGGTTTAAATATATTTAATAAGTAATAAAAGAACAATAAAATACTCAGTATATAATCACAATAACATCAAAGATCAAAATCACAGGAAATATTTAAAACAACATTGCAAGACAGTCTCAAATAAATAAAGAAAACATCTAAACTATACTTCACTATATTCCTGACTGTATCTAAGAGAATTACAGTACCCTAATAATTTACTTCAAAGCAACAAGGCAGATGTGGTGAATGGGTCTTCTTGTAAGGTCAAAGACAAAATACAGAATATTCAGTCTCTCTCTCAGACAGTTCTTAAATGAATATCTGAAATATTACTGCTGGGTTAGTTTGCAGAATGGCATAATTTCTCATCATCTGACTCTATCTCAGGTAAAATCTCTATTGATACAGCTGGTAGCATTTAGCATCTACCTGTGAAAATATATAGACAAGGCTTTTCTTAGATATAAGGCAGATCCTGGAAGTCATAAAGCATTAAAACACTTCCAAGACAATGCAGAAAACCTCTAGTTCTAGACATCATATCTGTTACTGCACTGAAACTGAAAGATAACATCCTTTTATTACGTGGCCATAAAGTAATTTAATTTCAGCTATTTTTCTGAAGTTAACCTCTGCTGTTCCAGTTTCATTGTTAAAATATATACATCTAAACAGTTACAACAGTGCAGGTACATTTCTGTTGTAATCCAGTAGTTGTACACTGTGGTTACATTTTTAAGCTCAGTACTTTACAAACCCTTTTCAACACACTTCTGTACTGGCACATAACATGCAGTTCTAATACATTTGTAACACTAGCATATGAATCCTACTGATATTCAGAAATTGCATAATTATTTACAAAATTCCAGATAGCTGAGCTGGCAGTATCTCCTTTTGTGACAAGGTAATTACTAACATTTTAAAACAGAAAGGCAGATGAGCATAAGAGAACTGAAATTCTTAATGGAAGAAATGTAAAAACATGGAATTAGAGGACAGTTAAGAAAACAAGATTACTTGGTAAAAACAAGTAGAATAAATGACACCAATGTGTATTAAATGAAGAATAAGGGGGTATAAATGAAACAGAGTGCTACAATGAGCGAGTATCATGGCTGATTCTGTACATACTAACAATTACAATATAAGTAAGCAAAGGGAATAGGAATGAGTGGTGGAAAGAAGGATTAAAAAAGGGTGGGAGGAGTGAATTCAATATGATCCACATCTGTATAGTGTTCACTATGTGAAGGATTAATGTTAACACAATTGTAAGTTTCTTCAACATTAAATGTGTAAATAAAAAACAGATTTATGCAATGGTCTCCACAAAAGAAACAAGGTAGATTCAAAGTAAATTTGTCATTGATCATAGTCTTTATGCCACAGATTGAAATTCATTCTACTGTAGTTTTTAATAGTGCATATAGTTTGCTTGGTTGTAAACTTGATCTTATTTCTGTGAATTTGTACTAGTTGACTTTTTATCAATCATGTCAAACTTGCACATCTTTTTATGTAGGCAAAACTGAAAGAAAACTGAAAAATATGGTATAGAGCACAATTATGAAATTAGAAATGCCAACATTAAAAATGCCCTTTACAAACACAGCTTAGATTGCAACACAGCCTCTTTTAGATTTTTTGTTTTGGAGGTTGTTCCTAAGAATGTGAGAGGTGGCCTTTGGGAGGAAAAGATGGAATACAGGGAGTTATTTTGGCAATTAATTTTGGAAGCCACAAAAAAATCCTGGTTTAAATGAAGCTATTTCTATCAAGCCAGTTTTAAAACTCAGAGCAGCAAAACTTTAAAGTATACACACTTGTATTCAGTCAAGTGATCACATGAGGGCAGTGTTCATTTCATGCATCTAATTTTTATGCATCTATTATTATATCACATTGTATTGCATTACATTGTATGTTTTAACATTTGTCTTCTATACACTGTCCCTATGTATATATACTGTTATCCGGACCACAGTATTTATTACTATTTTTTATCATTTTAACTTTAACTACAATTTTTATTGTGTCTAATTAATTAAAAAGTATTTAAATGTATTTGGAATCATTTGGTTGGTGGTTTTAAACTGATTTTAATTGATTGACAGTTTGTGTTTTAATTAGATAGACTATAAATTGACAGTTTTTTGTTTTTTGGGGGATAGCATCTGATGAAGTGTTTACACGAAAACGCCTTGTGTATGTATAGGGTTTATGCTTGGATCTGTATTCGTGAATAAAGCAGCAGGACTACATTTGAGTCTCATGCCCTTATTTGGTTACTTCTCCTGTGCAACGATTTTCTGCCTTGGTTTTGGTTTTGTTCGCACATATCTTTTGTTTTTGTGGTTTATGTAAGTTGTGTGTTTACATCACATTACTTTTAAATGTCAGGTTCACATTAATGTGATTAATATTATGAACCAAAATGGGAACACCAGATCCACAGGACTCAACAAATATTTAAGCGCTGTCATTCCAAAATTAAGAACTGCAGCAGAATATAAAAAATAATAAAAACACAACAGCTGGAAGAAACAGCTGGTACCCAGTCCATTAAAAAAATTTAATCCACAGAAAAATGCACAAAACCAATCCAGATAGATGTATAAGCGCTTTCGTTTTAAAATCTCTTAAAACATCATCAGATACAATTTAATGTTATTACTGAGCCATTTAAATAAACTTCATTAGTCATGTGAATATAAAAAATCCCATTATCCACCTCATTAACTACATGCATCAAGCAAAGGGAGGACTAATAGTTAGAGACAATCAATTAGACCAGCTCCCTTGCTAACAGTAGAGCAGCTAGTAACAATTTCATACCACCCAGCTTTTGCAGATAAACCAGGTTTATTAAACACATATGTTCTCGTGTGCATTTATAGCAGTCCACTTTTGTTACTCAATGAAGCTAATATTGTACTTAACACTAGACCTGATAAAAGTTGTTTAGAAATTAGTAATCATTGACCTATAACACTTGCTACAAAGTTATCACCTTGTTGGTGAATTAATGATTACATATCCAGATTAACTGGTAGTAATCAGCATGTTTTGGGATAGAATATGTTGCATCTTAACAAAAGAGAGGAGATTAAATTGGAAATGTCATCAAAAATTAATTTTCCATTTATTGAGTATATACTGAAAGGCACTATCTGTTGTAAACCTTAATTTATCATTTACAAGTTTGTTATAAATGCCACTTCAGCTTTATTTCAAAGCTGTATAGCTGTGTTGTGCCATTTGTTATTTTGCTCAGAGTTCTGATGATCGATATGGTTGCCAGTGCCCACCCCTTCATTTTTAATTTCAGTGTAATCTTAGTAGTAGTATTAATCATGATTTCAATCTAATAACTAGCAAAATTTGGTCCATTGCATGCCTGTACTTAAAGATGAAGGAGGTAGTGGTACCTGGACACCACCTCCAGGTTGCTATGTTCTTCCGGCATTTTTCTTATTCTGCTGAGCCCCAAGCCCACAACTTCTGTGGACCACCTGATGCACTTGTGCATTTACTACCTCTTCTAATTAAAAAAAAGATCAGAATAAGGTTTAAAAACCTTTTGAAGCACTCTGAGTGTGTCTTATTAGGTAGCAACCACATCCCTGCCACATGTATTTAAAGATCTTTATTAGTCTAAACTTCTTGCTCAACATCTTGGTCTCATATTCTATCAGGTTCATATTCTTGATTTTTTAAGGTGGCATTTGTTCCTTTTCCATCTTGCTGACACTGGAGAAAGTAATCTCAAAGCAGTTTGAGTTATGTCAGTGCATATGATATCCTCTCTAGAAGTCATCATGGCTTTAGCAGGGAACACAATGTTGTGATTGCAATGCATTCCTTTAAGTAAACAAATACTCACAATTATGAACAAAAGCCTATTCAGTGCTATGGTCTTCAAACTTACTAAAGCCTTTGATCTCATTAATCACTCACTACTCCATTAGACCCTGTCCTTTTTTTGGATTGCTTCTTATCCCTGCACCTTGTTTGTGGATTGTCTCACTGGATACAGTTTCTGCCTTAAGATTTGTAAATGTTTCTCTGGCAAAGTAAGTATTGACTCATGTCATACAGGGCTCAGTCTTACAGCAGCTTTATTTTCACTTTTTTAGTGATATTACTATTGATCTTCTTAGCCTTACATTATCATAAATCTTGATGGGGATATTTTCTTAAAATCTTCATTGACCTGTGATGTCTGAACTTACCTTGCCAGACTGAAACAATCAACTAGTACTTAACCTAACTAAGACTAAAACTGAGAACTTTTGACACCATGGGTCAGCCTGGTCCAGTCTGTTCAGATGGGACACCTACAGCATGGATGGAACTTCTATGCAACATTTCAGTCAGTGGCGCAACAGATAGCACACTCGTCTTTGGTGCGGAAGTCTGTGGGGTCTATTCTTACCCCAGGTAGATGGATGGCTGATACTGCAGTGCAGCATTGGGGAGTTCAATACTCTTGAATGTACCATCCTATAGATGAGATGTTAAACTAAGACCTTATCTGTTTGACTTGGTGGTAGTCAAAATAGAATTCCTGCTGTAAATTAAAAAGGAATATGCCAAAGCTAGGTAAACCACATTAGAACTAACACAATTAGCTGTAAGCTTAAAAGTATATTCATTTCTTGTAGAGGGATAAATAAATCTCTCACTTCCTTTACCATAGATATCTGTGCAACATGTACAATTCAAACAGCTAAACGTACCAAGCCTTGTACTAACTTGAGGACTTTGTCTACCAGTAAAATCGTTATAACTTATTTTTCAAAGTTATCATATTCCTATATAAGAAATAGGGGCGAGCACCCAGTATATTACTTACTTCCCCAATTTTTCTCTATAATATTTTTAATAAACTTAGTTTTAGTATTAAACATTGTTACATAGCTGACTTTAACTGTATCTTTTCTAGTTTTACCCAGATTTATGGTAGATCCATCTTCTATTCTAAAAATTGGTTTAAGGGTAGAGTCCCTATCCCTCATAGTTTTATTCCTTAATTCTAAAATCAAGGATGGGTCATAGCCACACTTTAAAAAAATCAGTTTGCATTTCATTAAGTTGTTCCAAAAAGATAGAATTGTCAGTGTTAAGTCTACTGGCTCTACTAAATTATGCCATGACTATCCCCTTAAAAACATGTGGTGCGTACATACTGTGCTTGTGTATATACCTACCAGCATGTACATCCTTTTTATGTATAATTGTATTAATAGCACCATCTTTCAACTCTATGAATAAATCTAAAAATACAACTTTGCTTTCTGAATATTCCATCTTAAACTTTAAAAAACTAGTTGTACCATTTAAATAATTAATATAATGACAAAGTTCATCCGATGTTCCCTTCCAAATAAGGAAGCAGTCATCCACAAAGTGCTGATAAAAACAAACATTACGGTTTAAAACATTAAAATCACTACAAATATATTTGGTTTCCCATTGGTGAAGAACTAGGTTAGCATAAGTATTAGCGACAGGTGTACCCATCGCTACACCAGTTAATTGTAAATAGAATTGGTTATTAAACAAGAAAATATTAGTAGTTAAAACCAATTCCAATAAACAGCAAATATTTTCTACTTGTTAAGCTGGTAAGGACGCTTGCCTAGTCAAACATTCTCTAATTGATTCAATCCCATAGCTGTTAGGGATGACTATAAATAAAGATGAAATATCTAAAGTCACAAATAAATAATCACCTTGACATAATTCATAGGAATATGAGAACTTTGAAAAATAGGTTATGTTATAAGGATTTTAATGGTAGGCAAATTCCACAAATTAGTACAAGGCTTGGTTCATTTAGCTGTTTGAATTGTACATGTTGCACCGATATCTATGGTAAAGGAAGTGAGAGATTTATTCATCCCTCTACAAGAAATGAATATACTTTTAAGCTTACTGCTAATTGTGTTAGTTCTAATGTGGTTTACCTAGCTACCTGTACCCAATTTTCTTGTTTTTATGTAGGTAAGACCACTAGAAAGCTTAAAGAGCGCATTATTGAACATAAATCCGATATTAGGAGAAAGAATGAAAATAATGCATTATATAAGCACATTAGTACAAATGGAGATACCCATAGATTTAAATTCAGGGTGATAGATATGGTGTATGCATCTATGAGAGGTGGTGATATTAACAACTTCCTAGAAATTAAGGAATATGAATGGATTTTGTGCTTTGCCACTGACCATTCACCTGGTTGTAACACAGCTATAACTCTAAAACCAATTTTAGTGAGGTTACAATATACTAAATTTTTAATTTTGGATTTTATGTACTGTTTTTTTAATTATTTATTCCAATTTTGTCATTTAATTTCTTCCACCGCATGGTTGGCTGGCTGTGATCATGTGATGGTTTGGCTCCTATTTAAATTTAACTGCTTTGATTTTTGAAATGCTTGTAGTATTGAAGAAGGGTATAGTCCCGAAAGCTTTGCTGTTATTATTAAAGAATTTTCTCAACTTCAGTGTTTTCTTTGACTTGGTGGTAGTGCAGGTGGATGTAGAAGACCCCATGGCACATATCAAAAAGAGGAAAGGTTGCTTTGTTTATAAACACTTTTCCATCTTTCTTTCATTATTCAGACAGACATCGATACTCATTTTATATTTGTGATGCAATACAAACTGTCCAATCACTGAGATACTAATTAACACTTGAAAAAATTTAAAAGGGTAAGTACACATTTGTGAAAATGCTTGTAAAAAATATATCTATATGCAGATGTATATATGTATAAAATGAGTATGTTCGATTTTATATGTAATCTGATGAAGCAACTGTTATTGGTTGTGAAAGCGCTGACTTCTCTGCTATTGAAGATTAAAGTCTTTATGCAACTGTACTGCTGTGTATAACCAGCTTGTTTCTATGTTCACACTTTACATGTTTACCTACCTAAAGATATATAAACCCATTTCACCCCCTCCATCCTTTCCACCATATCAATTTATATCACATATTATTTCATCTTTTCTTTTGTTATAAAATTCTTCACATCATCTTTCCATATAGCAACAAATAAAATTTTATCCCATTATTGTTTCTTTTTCCCTGCCAACCTTATATTTGCCATAAAACACCATGTCCATATCAACATTTTTAAATACTTTCCAGTCATAAACATCTTTGAATAATGTCCATAAACCTTTCCTTGCCTTGCAATCCAAAAACAATGTTGTGATGTCTGTTTAGTATTACAGCTATTGTACATTCTTTGTTCTATCTTTTTAAATGTCATGTTACTTTTCACTGCCAAATTATCCAATAATAGATGCCAAAGAAAATCACTTGCCTAAAAAAAAAAAAACTCAAGTCTTTCCTGCCTTTTTCTTATTGCTTTGTTTCTGATCACCCCCATTTTATTAACCAAGTATCAATATAACAATTTGATTTCTTTATTTTTTCATATCATTCTTTTGTTTCCATTTCTGCTTCATTTATATCAATTCTCCATGTCTTTATTTTACTTTCATATTCCTTCTCTTCCAAACCTTTTGGTTCATTCTTTATTTTCTTGCCACATTCCTTTATATTTTTCAAATATCAAAAATTCCTCTTTTTTCTTTTTAATCCCCCTTTTCTTTTATCCCTGTTTTGACTGTATTCAACCTTATTCCCCACAGGAAAAATAAATAGCCAGTAATTCAGTTTCCATACAGCTTGGAAACATAAGCATACAACCTAAATATCTAGGTTTTCTAAAATATATACGTTTAGCATATATACCTTTTTTTTAGGGGCAAATGAAACACACTCCACCAATTTCTCAACTTTTGTATTTTTTTTTAAACTTCTCTCTTGTTCCCTTCCAAACTTAACCCCTAGAACATCAATTTTAGTTCTGGTAAAATAAATTCCTGCCATTCTTACCACATCGTCAGTCCCTTTACTTTATGACATATTTAACTGTAATCCTGTTGTACCTAAAATTTGTTCAGTTCTGTAAATTATCTCTTTCATCCAACTTTTGTTATTGACTCTTATTGCCAAATCATCTGCATTGGTTCACATTAATGGTAACCTTATCCCTTCCTTAACTTCCCATCCACCATCCTCTAACCTTGATTTCCATATTTGGTATAGCTGCATTCATTACCATCAACAGCCACATGCTCAGTACACAACATTGCTTTACCCCTCTTCCATGTCTTATCTTTTTTCCTACCCATTCACTCATTATCATAGGCACACAAGAATGTTCATTAATTGTCCTCACTATCCTTTTTTTTCGCATTACCTTGCATTCTTTTAAAATGTTCAACATTTCCCCATAATCAATACTATCACATGCCTTAGCCCTATCACATACTGTTAATTTTCCTTCTCCTTCCCTCTTATTTATACACAACCCCATCTTAAACCATCATTACCATTTCATTTACTCTTAACGTCATTCATCCAATTCTTCTTTTATAATAATCAGTATTCTTTTCTGAATAATCTTCGTCAATTATGTTGTCTCCAGTTTTTTCTTCCCTCCCCTCTTTTTCCATATAAATTTTATAACTCCCTTACATATTTCTTCTTCTTTTATACCGTACTCCATCCATTCAGTCAATGTTTCCAGAAAAAATATCCTTTTCATCATCTGACATTTCTGCATAAAAACTATACCTTAATCCATATGGATCTTGTGCAGATTCTTATTTACCTTCTTTTATAGAATCCTCTAACTCTTTCCTCTTTTTTCCCATTTATTCCATTACCTCCTTTTACATCTTCTTTACTTTCCAAATACCCCATCACATTTTTCTCATACATATTCTGTACATACCTTTCAATTGTATCCATAATTTCATCTTGTTTATATTTTATCTGCCCCTTTTCATCTTTTATTATATTCATTTTCTCTTATTACATCTCAATTCCATACACAAAAATGGAGAAACTTATTTTCTCCTTTTCAAGTAATACTTTTATCTAAATATAATTTTTTTCTTTTTTTCTTTATTATATCCATATGTCTTTTCATCTTCTTCTTAAATCTTTTCCCTGCCCCATTCTCTACCATTCTTTGACAGATTTCTTTTGCATATTATATATCATCTTTTTCTCCTTCCATCGTTTTTTCATGTTTAGTATATATTTTTAAACATTTATTTATACACCATCCACCACTTTGTCAAACTGTGAAAAAATGATTTCATTGTCATATGATTTTCCCACAGTTGCCCCCTCTTTGACATTCCATTCCTGCAGTTTTTCCTGTTGTCTTTTTAACTCTTTTCCTTCTATTATGTTTTCATTCACTCCTATTATTGCCCATACAGTGATGTGATCTGAAAGCTTTGCTTCTCTAATTCCATCTTTTATTTCTTTCATGTCATCATATTCCAAAGCCATGTAGTAGGTGGATTGGACACTCTAAATTGGCCATAGGTGTGAGTGTGTCTGAGAGTGAATGGTACAGATGAACTACCGCAGCAGGGCTAGCCACCTGGTGCTGTAAACCTTGACTCAAGATGATTGTCATAGTTGAAGTGACACCCTGACCCCATGTGCAAAAATTGGAAAAAAGGGGGGTGAGGATGGATGGATGGATCTGTAAACAAAATATAACAGGCTCTGTTTTAAGTAGCCCCCTATTATAAGTATATTCTCTCCCTTTAACTATTCTTAACCTACCATTATTTACATCTCTCAGCATTTTTATATCTTGTGCTATTTTCCCTTTCACCTTGCTTAAATTGCAGATAGTCTCCCACCATTATAACAGACATATTTGCTATCACATAATTTTGAATTTCTTCAAACTTTTTTTTTCTTTGTTACATTGGTATATGCATACACTACTACAATTCTAAGCACCTTCTGACCCTTTCTTATATCACATGCTAAAAGTCTCCCTGTTACCACCACCATTATATCTAAATATTTTAATCTCATTTTTATAATATTGTAATACCTGAACATGTAGTACTCCCTATAGTCTTTACCAATTTTCTTTTCCACGTCATCTCAAACTCCACCCTTTCCCATGTATCTGCACATCTTATGTCAAGTAAGCAAATTACCTCTGCATCTATTTTTCATGCCATTATTTTAACATCACTTTTCATGCTATTCACACTCAGTGACACTATACACATATATTAACCTTTTCCCTTTTTTGCATTTCCCCAGTTCATCTTTTAGGCTCCTTTTATCCTTCTTACTGTTCCTCTGATAGTCTTCTCCCTTTTTTTTCTAACTCAGAGCTCATATCTCCCTCCTCTTCTGCTCCCCTTGTTTCTAATACCCCAAACCTGTTTTCCATCTGCATGTGTTTCTTTTTCTTGTATTAGTTTGTGGATTTCATGTAGTGTAGCTTTGCCTATATTTGTATACTTCTTCACCCCACCTCATCCTTCATTTCCACCCTTTCTTGCTTAAAGACATGTTCTTCACCCTCATTTTCCTCACTTTCTCTGTCTTCATTAATTAGTGGACAGGCTAACCAAAAATGCTTCCCACTTCCACATTTCCTACAGTATGGTTTACAGTTTTTTTCTAGAATGGCCAAACTACCTTTTTGTATAATCCTGGATTAAATATGATTCATTCTGACAGAAAAAAAACAGGCTTTTGGCTGCCCCCAGTACTTAACACTTCATTTTCCTATTTATTACTATCACATTAAACACATACTGTAACGTATTTTCCGTTTTTAAAGTTACATAAACTTCCCATCCCATAGTCCATACTTTTTTGTTATCCACAACTTTTTTTTAATGTCACGCACATCCTGGCATTATCTTAAAAAATGTATTCATTCTGTTCTATCTCAACAGTTTTAAATTGCAAAAATAGTTTTTTTTTTTTTTAATTGTACAAATTTTGATAAATATAATCCTTCCAAAGAGCGTGTTACTATTCCTTTCTCATTCATTAACATTTGTCTGTTAATACAAATGCCTCAAAAGTAATTTCACAGAAAGGTTCAGTTCCTATATGTATTAATGCTCTAATGTCAGACAAACTGAATCCTAAGTGCACAACATTATCTAAAATTACAGTACCTGTTTATTTGCTGTTCATACTTTATTTTCACTCACACAACAGCCCTTTTCCTCCAGTTCTTACCAGCTCCAGACTGTCTTTTTTGCACCTGCACATCCTTTTTTTTTCTGCAGTCTTTCACTGGAACCAGCTGCTGGCTACATACGTATTTACTCTGGAAATATCTGTCTGTCTCTGCCTGTTTGCTGCTCTTTATTCCATCTTCCTGAAGCCCAACACATGCCTGTAAATTCAGTTACTCCCCATGCCAGACATGCCTTCTCAGTATCCATCCCATCATTTATAGCATCCTTCAGTCTTTCTGCCATCTCTTCACTGCCAAATATTTTGTCCATTACCACACTCCACTGCATGGCCTCCAATTCTTCTGGTTCAGCTTATTCCATCAATTTTTGTAAAACAGAGTCATTCAGACCCCTTGATACTCACTTCCAAAACCTATTTTTCCTTCTGAACTACAGTTTCTTTCTTCCTTCTCCTCCAACTCATCTCCATTTACAGCCTCCATCTTAGATTCAGTGATCACTGACAGCCTTCTGGCACCACCTTATGATCACTTCATAAAGAGTAGGAGGAGTTCCTGATACCCTGGCCAGATTTTCCCTAGTAGTATAAATACCACCTCGGATCTCCAATGAAAAGAGGCTATTAGCAGCTGGGACCAACCTGTTCAACAAAGGATAAATAAAATAATTAATACTTAGCTGGATGATCATCTTTCCTTGAGCCATGATATCCACTGTTTCAGGGTCAAAAAATAATGCTGAGTTAGCTCACTTCTGTAAAATCTGTGGACTGCATTTCTCAAAAAGACAGGGTAACAATTGGAAGGTGTCCTTTAATTTCACAAATGGAGTGTAGGCTGTCATCATGTCTGCCTCTTCTAGCAACATTTCTGTCCTCCATGTTCTTAAGGAGAAAAAAATCTTAAGATTTATTCTACTGTCTTGCAGATTGATTCCCCATAACACCATACTAGGATGAACGTTTTGAATTCTGGTGAAAGAAAGGATTAACTAGACCACTAAACTAAATTTTTAATCCTCAAACTTGGGAGCCTAAACTTTTGCCCCACACTTGCACCTGTACTTAACACTATGTACCATGGCCGCATGCTTAAAGTCAGTAACAGGTTTGCATACTTTGATCCTACTACAATGGATTTCCTCCCCTCTTTAAACTTGAATCTCCAACTTAAGAGAGTTCAGGATGAAACTTGACATTTCTGAGAGTAAGGGCAAGGTGCAAATTAATTTGGTAGAAAAACATGCTACTTTTCTTTTTGCCCACAGTCACTTTTTATGGTCTTTCTTCTTATGACTGGATATTAGTTTTGGTAGTAGATATTACTAATTCCCTATTTTATTATTTAGACACCCACATTTTCATGTGCTGTATTCTTGCATATATATCAGTATTGGTTCTTCTTCACTATCCTTCTTGTATTACACTACATTTTCATTCTTGTTTTGTTGCTGTTGTATTTTATTGGGCAGTCTGTGATAATTTATTATTGTATTTGCCTTCAATCCAAGTTGTAGCTTAAAAGGGATTGCTTTGGATCAGTTCACTTAATCTTTTAGCAAATATTCAAACAGTAAACCTTTGAATAAACACAGGATAAAGTATGTAACTCTGTAGTTCTAATTCTGTCTGCTGTGTTATCAGATTAAATTCATCACAATAAAAGACATTAGCAATAGAGTAGCACATATGGTTTGCTGTTGTCAATGCTTAAGAAGATTAGGACTTCTGCAGCCTCCCTTAATAACACTTTCCCAGAGATAGGCAGCACAGCAAAAGGAGTACCACAGGGCTGTCTGCTAGGTCCCATGCTTCTCCACTGTTTGTTAGTAGTGTACCATGTGACCTTCCAAATATCAGCTGTATGCTATATGCATATGTTTTGGGATTTTGTCCAGATAAGGAACTGGCAAACTTCATATAACAGAATGTCAATATCCAGAAGTCATCTGCCACGCTATTCAGAACACAGCAAGGACTTCCATAAGCTCTGTCATTTGCCTTTAAGGACATAGATGGAAAGCACATATACCAGTTATGTAAGTACAAAGGTTTCTGAATATTACATTAAACAGTGGGCTATTATTTCATAAACATGTTGAACTGAAGTAAACAAAGTCCTAAATCAGCTAAAAATATCCCATAAAATATTTTGCCAGAAAACTACTGAAGCTCCTATACTAATGTCCAAAAATGTCCTAATCCCATGCCTTGAGTGTGAATTGCCAGTCGTCCATCAATATTCCCAACACAGTTTTGCTACTCTACAACCAACCGGAAAAAAAAAACAAAATACTCAGATTCAGTCACTCTTTGTGCAAGGGTGGGCACCATGGTGATAACATAATGAAAACCAGATGGTCACAATTAGAGTTATAATGCATTTTTTAAAGAAAATATTAACATACAAGCTTTTAATTGAAAACTGTTGCTCACCTTTAAAAACATACTCAAGTTTCCCCAGTACAATCTAAAACATTAGGGCAGCCTACACATACATAGACCTCCATAAACCTTGATAACAGAAAGGACCTTCTGAAAATATACCCATTGATTGGTGTACCCTACCAGACAAATATAACAAGCTGACAAACCTCTAAAAAACTACCTCACTAGCAAAGATAAATGCTAATGTTGTAAAGAACTAGAGTAGACTAAAAGATAACAGATGATAAGTCCATTCTTCTAAAAGCAAACTAAATTTAGCAATGTCCAAGCAGGATAACACATAGCAAATGTTGTATACCTTCTTGTAAACATATAAAATAAAATAAGTGTAACTAACCCTATACATAAATACATTATATCTTGTAGATATAATATTTTTATGTATAATTACACCTATTTTATTTTATATATTTACAAGAAGGTGTAACTAACCCTATACATAAATACATTATATCTTGTAGATAACAACTGTGTTAAAATTCTGAACTTAACAAACTATTTAGAATTCCATTTGCAAAGTTTCAATGTGTTACAGACTACATTACATATTTTCCACTTCTCTCTAACCCCATTATCCATATTTCTTCCTTCCTTCCTCCTCTCATCTTGTCATCCCCTCACTTCCTCATTTTTGTTCCAGTTAAGCCGATCTTCATCCTACCACCCTCTTATCTCTTCTCATCCCTCACACTTCTTCTCCTGTCTCTTTCTCTCTGCATTCTTCCCTTGCCTATTTTCTCATTCTTTACCCCTTTGTATCCTTTCCTGCAGCTATTTATGCTCTGCATCTCCATTATTAACATCCTTTCTCTCCCTGTAATATACTATGATGATCATTTAGTGTAAGCATTCTCACTCGTGATGGCTACACTGTATCCACTAAGCTCTGCTAAGCATGGTACCAATTTTCTTCCTATGTTTTATCATTGTATACAGTATTTGAACATCTTAAAGGAAAACTCCACCCTAGAACTAAAAAAAACATTTTTTCCACTGTATCTTTGCTTCCTGACCTATTTTGACACATTAAAATCACTCTAAGTGCTTTATTTGTAATTTTAGCCTGTTTTCCACAACATGGCTACCAATGGGGCTTGATGCATTAACGTAATCTTGTACTCCCTCAAGGGTTTCTCTTTCCCATAAAGCTTTGTATGACTCATTCCAGAGATAAGGAAGTAACTTTGAATTCCCATGCCATTGACATATAATGGGATTTGGGAGGGTCAATGTTATTTTCTTTACCTTCTGGAAAAGGACTGCTTCTTTTCTGTCTTTAATCGCCCACATTTATGTTTGCTCAGACCTTGTTTTACACTATGCTTAGAAGTTATCCAGCCACAGCCAGAAAAGTAACTAAATTGCAGACCTTTGTTTAGGGTTTTCTTTTGTAGTCTGAGGAAGTGATTCTGCAAGGTTGTCTCAGTGCAGTGACAGTTTTAACACCTCTGCAGTAGTTTGGGAGTAGGGACTCTCAGTTCCTCTTGAACTATGTTTTATTGGTGCTGCAGCTTTCCTGCTTTAAAAGTTGCTTTTGCACATTTATCGAGACCAAATTACATTCTTATATCATCTGAAAAAGTTTTGACTACTTGCAGTTGTGCTTTCAGTTCCTCATCTGATGAACTAAACAGTTTTAAATCATCTACAAAATCTACTCTACAAAAAGAATATGAGAAGTCTTTAAACTTTGTTGTTTTCTGGGAGCCAAACTATAGCCATGACCTAATCTGTTAAGTAGACAGCTTCATGGGTTAAGGGCAAGACAAAAGAGCAGTGGTGAAAGTCACCCTGGAATACCTCCCTTTGAATTTTTATCCCTAGAATACTAATTTGTCCTTTATTATGGCTTAACTGAGGAGTGGTTTTCCACTGTTTCATGGTCGATGTAATGTAATCAGTCAGTGTAGGGTGTACCTTATGCATTTTTATGTACTTTTATCCATGAATGTGAGATACTGTCAAATGCTTTTTAATAGTCTATCCATGCCATGCTTAGATTCTTCCCCTTTTTACATTTCTCCATTATGATTTTATTTAACATCGAATGATCCTTTGTTCCATATGACATTCTTTTATTACCATTTTGTTCTATTGCCATGATTAAGATTTCTTCTAATTGACTATAAACATCAATTCCAGTTTATATATTGGAAGGCAAGTTATTGGGCTGTAGTTTTTAGGATAGCTTGCAGGTTCTCTGTTGTGGGAGCATTGTTTGCCTATTGTTAGCCAGGCTGGTGTCTGGTCAGGGTGTGCATGTAAATAGTTCTTACTCATGGCTAAATCTTCATGTAAAGATGTTAATACTTTTAACCAGAAGTTAGGTACTGCATCTAGGCCTGGGGTTTTTCATCTCATTGCATATCTTATACATTTGAACTTCTTATTTTTTTGTTTTACTTCTATACATTTAACATCTTTATGTACCACAGGGTCTTCATAAATATTTCTCCAAAATGTATCTATTTCTTCTTTTTTGGTGGTGTTTCAGTTCCTTTTCCCTTGTTTCCCAATTCTCTATAAAACTGTTTTGGTTCATCAGTAAATTGCTTATTTTGTACTTTTCCTTTATATTTATCTGCATATCTTGTAATTTTTTCTGCCTATGCTGATATTTTTAATTTATTATTTGCTATAGTGCGTGGTAGATCCTGATCTGTTCTTATACTGTGCATTGCTTTTAATCACGTCTTTCTGAATATTTTTATTGATCTGTTCCATCTTCTATACTCTTCTAACAGTGACACTTCTTGTCTTAACTGCATGTATACAGCTCAGCAAGCTCCTGCCTGGTGCACTGCAGAGTTCTACAGCAGCAGAGAGACAAAAGAGAGACTTTGGAGTGATTATCATTTTTCTGCATTTTCTTGCTGCCTTTAGCTAATTCTGCATAGAACGCTGATTTTCTAGAGTTTCTGTGATTTAAAAAGCTTGTTTCAGTTACATATTGTACTTATTTTACTGCCTGCACTTTAACAAAGTCATTTTTGAGTTTAAATTAACCTGTTTA
The DNA here is from genome assembly GCF_019279795.1 of Protopterus annectens. Taxonomy (NCBI): domain Eukaryota; kingdom Metazoa; phylum Chordata; order Ceratodontiformes; family Protopteridae; genus Protopterus; species Protopterus annectens. The sequence goes on along the minus strand of NC_056739.1, from coordinate 1,583,480,738 downwards.
ACTGTTGTAGGCTACACACTCAAGTGTGATATCCATTTCTGTGCATTTAAATTGTTTTACAAAAAAAATACTTGTTTCCCGCCTTTCTAAGCTAGTATAGTCCAGTTTTCAGGTTAGTGCTGAATTCAGGGCTGTGTTACAAGTTTCTGTGTTTGCCCATACCTTACTTGGATAGAAGGAAGTTTCCCTGCTCACTGTGAGAGAGGGCGCTTTGAGCAGCCTATCTGTCCCTGGAGGAGTGGTTTCAGCCCAGAAATTAGTAGTTTATTGGCCATTTTGGGCTACATATTCCTGGCTCTACAAAGTCTACGCTTCAATGTTTCCCTTGGAACTAGACAAACTTTCAACTTAAGCACTCAAACCATTCACTTCTTATACAGGCATTTCCCCAAAACTCATAGCAGATACTAATAAACTTTAGCAATAGACCGCCCTATACTGTAGAGAAGGACAAGGCTGTCTTTTCGACCTTACCAGCCAATTAGTAAAACAGTTCACTGTACCTATCCAGGCATGTCCAAAGGGCAGTTTTAGGTGTACTCTCTGGTCTAACTGGTGAATATGGGCATTCTGAGGCAATGTTACAATTGCCTCATGTACACAGACAACCCTTTCCTCCTTCCACCAAACACTAATACATGCGAGAGATGCAATTATACAGCAAAACTGGAGACTAAGCTCTCTCATCCCAAGACTGGACCAGGCAGTCAAGAGGAGAAGAGAATTACTTGCATCACACCACCAGTCTCACATAGACCTATGAAACCAGCAAAAAACACACATAAATACACAAAAACATACTCGGAGGCTCTATATAAAAATCTGCAAAAGTAACAGAGACCTCCAAAGCAGACATCCAAGCAACCTCCCCCCACAACACAAACCATGAAACACATACTTCACAAAACCAGTGTGCCACACAATCACAGCCCTTAAGGCAAAATAATATACCCAACACACTAGTAATAGGTGACTCTATAGTCAGGCACACTGATGTCCCACTCACTAAGCTGAACAAGGAGAAGGTTACTGTTAGCTGCTTGTCCGGTGCCAGGATCCGCCACATAACACAAGCACTCAGGTCACTCCAGAACAAGTACAAATATGACTCTGTCATTGTCCATGTTGGTGTGAATGATCTGAGCCGTACCTCCCTGGACTACATGAAAAGAGACATGGAGGAGCTCTCTGATCACGTAGTCCAGGCCGGTATGACCCTGACACTGAGTAGCATCCTGTCTTCACCAAGAATGATACCACAGTATAAAGAAAAAATTATCAATTTCAACAATTGGCTAAGCTTCTGGTGTGATTCAAAGGGGATCCAGTGTCTGTCGGCCTGGGATGACATGCTCGACAAGCCACCCTGCTTCGCTAGAGATGGCTTGCACCTGTCACCCTTAGGCTTTCGAATACTGGCCAAGGCTCGTGCCACCCCCATAGTGCCTTTTTTTAGGCAAGGCTCAAAAGACAAACCCACCGCCATAAATAGTACAAGTAACAAAAAACTGAGGGTAATGCTACTCGATGACAGAAGTCTAAACCTCAAAATGCACGCACTCGAGGCACTCCTCAGTATGGAGAAAATCTATGTATGTGCAGTAACAGAAACCTGGTTTAAGGCTCCAGAGAGCACCCCAGCATACCAGGCTGCAACTCATACCATACGTTTCGGCCACAAAACCTAGACCAAAATACAAAAGGTGGGGAGGGAACCATATTCATGGATACCCACACCTCCAGGTTAGTGGCACAGCATGATGCTTCAGAGATCATCCATGTGCAACTAACAAGCAAAACTGCTATTCAAATTATAGCTTGCTACAGATCACCCACCATGTCCAGGACCCCCACTCCGCACTCCTGGAAACACTGGGAAAAATAAAGGTCCTACCAAACACCCTGATATTGGGTGATTTCAATTACCCAAATATTAACTTGGAGAACTACTCAAGTACAAACTCCCTTGCCCAATATTTCCTAGAAATTATAAACTCAAATGCCCTGGATCAACTGGTCAACACCCCCACCAGAGATGACAGCATATGGGACCTGGTCATCATCAACATGGGTGACCGGTGTTTCACACCGGAGGTCAACCCCTTGCTGGTTAGATCTGACCATAAACTAATCACTCTGGATATCCACATTCTGCCACCACCCCCGGTCAAAGAAACCACCGTGAAAAACTTTTCAAAAGCAAGCCACATTACGAGGTGGGAAGTTTCAAAGCCACCATGCTAAAGGATAAAGCTGTCCAAGCTGCAAAATCCTTTACTAATGCACTCTACGGGCACCTACAAGAATGCATGGATCATGCTATCCCAAACAAAACCAAGACTCACTCCTCCAAGAAAAGGAAACCAGTCTGGTGGACCCCTGCCATAAACAGGCTATACCACAGAAGGAGGAAACTAGTACAGAAAAGAGTAAAATCCCAAGAAGGGAAGACATCCCTGATCAGTATCAGCAAGAAACTACGTTCCCTCATAAAATCATCCAAGGCTAGCTTCGAAAGAAAAATTGCCATGGACTCCAAAGATAACCACAAGGCATTATTTAGCTATGTCAAGAATCTAAGTGGCAATTCTCAGATCTGCTTGGAGTTAGTGCAGAATAGCACAAAATACACTGAACTGACCGATATAGCCAATATCCTGGCAGACAGGTTCAGTGCAAACTTCACACCCCTCTCACACCCAAAAGGGCCCATAGCTATACCAGAAGAATGTAGTGCCCCTGAAATTACAGACACTCAGGTTAAAACAGCCCTCTCCAAAGCGAAAAACACAGCATCAGTGGGACCGGACGGTGTCCCAGGCTGCGTCCTATGCGAGCGCAGAGATGAACTAACCCCTCACCTAAACACACTGTTTAAACTCAGCCTCTCCACAGGCAATGTGCCCACAGAGTGGCGCACAGCAACGGTTATTCCACTTCACAAAGGTGGAGCCACAATGGACCCCGGGAACTATTGCCCTATAAGCCTGACTAGCTTGGTCTGCAAAGCTATGGAGCGTATCATCATGGATCTCGTTAACAGAGACATTGGAAACCTCCAAACACTGGACCCTACCCAGTTCGGCTTTGTTAAGGGCAGATCATGTCTCCCAAACCTGGTGGACTTCTTTGAGACAGTTACCAAGACTATAGACGTGGGAAAGGTGGTCCACACAGCTTACCTAGACCTTGCAAAGGCCTTCGACACCATTCCCCACTCAGGTATTATAGACAAGCTCACCAGCCTGAACATAAACTCCTACATCATGAGATGGGTTGCCGACTGGCTTACGGACAGAACCCATATGGTAAGAGTTACGGGAGCTAGGTCTGACTCTAAATTGGTTACAAGTGGCGTTCCCCAGGGCTCAGTCCTAGGACTCCTCCTTTTGGGCATATACTTCTCAGGGGTACAGGCAAGCACAGGAGGACTATGGTTGACCAAGTTCGCAAACGACTGCAAACTAGGGTCTATAATTGACTCTTCTGCTGACACAGACATCCTCCAAAAGGGTCTCACTGAGACAGATACCTGGTGTCAAAACCATGGCCTCAACCTAAATGCCAAAAAGTGCATAGTCATCCCCGTTGAAAAAAACAAAGTACCCATAAACTACCACATAGGTGGTAGCCCCTTAAATACGGAAGACGTAATAAGGGATCTGGTGACCCAAGTAGATAGTAACCTCTCCTTTGATGATCACATTGCCAAAGTGGTTAGAAAATCCTAATATGTGGCCCACCTAATCACAAAAGGGTTTGCATCCAGATTGAAAGAGGTCATTGGGCCCCTCTATGCATCACTCATCAGATCCATCATAGAGTGCAGTGCCCCATTTGGGATGTACCTTACAAGACACCTGCAACAACTGGAAAGACCACAGAAGTACCTCACCAAGAGGATCAGTGGCCTCAAGCAGATGCCCTATGCAGCTCGACTGAAGAAACTCCAGCTGTACTCGGTTGCATACCACCTACTCAGAGGTGATCTCTGCCTGACATACAAGGCCATGTCCAACCCAGAATTGATGGACATGCTCCATCTAAAGATAACCATATCCCCTCGAGCCACATGCTCCAGGGATCTAAACCTCACCACAACAATAAATAGGACATGCTGGAGGGATAGATTCCTGTCCCAGAGACTTCCCATGCTCTGGGACAAGATTCCAATCTACATTAGGCGGAGCTCCTCGTTAACCCTCTTCAAGACAAACCTTGACGAGTGGATGGGAAACAGAAAGTTTACCCCAGGGATCACTTCAATGGCTCTGCTGGACAGAGGAACAGGGAATTAATCTAATGGGGTGGCGAAAGCCAACACATTCCCACTAGGCTTATAAATGCCTTTGGGCAGATAGCCTAGTACCTACCTATGAACCTATTTATAGTTTTCTCTTTTCCATGATGGCATTCGATTTCTCCCCTTCTTTTCCCTTACTACCTTGTATTTTTGTGGTAAGCCTTTATCTGTTATTAATTTAGCTGCACAGTAATATATCCAATTTACTTCTATTGTATTGCATGTGTTTCTGTGGGCAGCCCGAATTACTGTGTTCATTTATTTTATCAAACTTCTAACTTTTTGGGTTTTATTGACTTTATGTAATCTGTTTCTTTCACTGATCTTAATATGTCTGTCCATCTCTATTAAATCAAGCAACTGTTCTCTTAGGTCATTTTCCTCTAAACTGAGGGCATTGTGGGCATTCTATAGGTAGTTCTACAGCATCTTCCTGTGTCACATTCTCTTTGGTTTCATCCTGTGTTATCCATTGCTCTTTCATATAGGAACTCACTGGCCTATCACCCCACAACATTGGCTGTCTTAGAGGCTCCAAACAATATTCATCTGGCAACTGATCAAATGTTTCCTGCTCCACTGGTTTCACCTTAATTAGGGGATCCATTGCTCTATCCTGCTGTGATGTATTCTGAGTAAGATTTTCTACACTAAATCCTTCACTTCGCAGGTAATGCATAACCTCAGTTCCTATTTAACGTCTCCATTACTAATTCTCTATTCTGCTTTTCCTGTTTTTACAATACAAAAAAAATGTCCATGTCTGGATGCCTTTGTCTATATTTCTCTTCAAATATCCAATATCTTTGGTGCTGTTTTTTTTTTTTGTTTTGATTTATTTTTGCTTTCTCCTTTGCATAAATATTACACCATATTAAATATATTTTTCTTTCTCATGTCCATATTTCGTCTTCAGATATCTCCTGGTTTTCCTGTTTCTCCTTACTTTAGGGACTCCTTGTTCTGTCATGCTGTGATATAACCTGTGTTAGACTTTCTACACTAAATCCATCACTTTGCAAGTGTTCCCTAACTTCACCTTCTATTTCTTTTAACTTCTACTTTACTAATCTTCTGTTCTACATTCCCTCTTTGTAATCTTAGTTTTTATGGTGAAATTTTCCATATCAGGATGCCTTTGTATTTCCCTGAATATATTTGGGGCTGCCTTATTGTGTTCATTAGTTTGGCTTTCTCCTTTGCATAAATATTGCACCAGATCAGATATGTCTTTCTTTCCCATGTCCACATTTCTTTTTTTATAGCTTTAAAAGTGTCTAGATTCTGTTCTTTATATTTTCACACTTCCTCAGTTGCTTCATTTTCTAACTAGACCAATATTTCCTGGTCTGTGTAATGTTTTTCATAAATCTTTTGTATTAATGAGCACAAATTTTTATTAGAAGCTTCTGACAGTTTTTCTTGTGGAAGTATTTTTCTTTCCTCTAATTTCTCTCTTCATCTTTTTCTTTATCTTCTGTCTAGAGATTCTTGCATCTGTATATATGTTCTGATGTCCTTCCACATCACTGCTGCAGTATTCTTTACATAAGGATTCTCCTGCCAAAGGTAGCCCAATGTCCAGCCAGTATACCAAAGCCTTTGGAATTTATAGACATAGTATGTCACACCTATGCTCTATGCACAAGGCATAGGACATGCAAGTGATGTACGGACATACATACTCAGAACTTCTTTGCCACCATTCCGAACACTATTATTGAACATCTGCCTGAATGTTCCTTCTGTGCTGGTTACCTAGCCATATTTCAGATAAGTGCCCCACTTGGGTTTCTTCTTTTTTCTCTCTAGTTTTATTTTAGTGCGTTTGCATGTCATCCAGAAAAGGAAAATGTCAGGGTAGGAGGCAGATTCCCCATAAAGACCATCATGAGCAGTCTCTCTTCTTTGGATGCTTCTCATGACCATACACACTGTTCTGTCTTACCTACAGAACCAACATCTAAAATTGTTGGCGCAAGTTGCTATGGTGGAGTATTCCCATCATGAAGGTCAACCGCTTACCAAGAAAACAGCCAAAAAACTCAGGTCTGATTTGGCTGTTGTCCCTCCTCTCCCAAATGTCTCTGTCGAGGTTGGTGAAAGCCCAGAAGATCATCCAGTTGTTGCTTCAGATTCCAGTGTCATGACCCCATCTGAGGCTGGCATGGCCCTAACTTCTAGCACGTCCTTGGAGGCTTTATAAATGTCTGTTCTGGACATTGAGGGGGGAACCTCAGCTGATTATGTCTGAGGGACTAAGGGGAATACTGCAGGTTCTACTTCAGGAGGAGAATCCTAGTATGTTGGTTGCATGTAGTAAAGGGCCCTTACCTCCTAGGGTTTTTTGGACTGACATCCCTCAAAATAAAAAAAACAAGCATAATTCCCCTGCTCTAAAAGATCCACAATGTGAATGGCAAGATTTTACAAAGGTGTTGTGTAATGTCTTATTGGCTTTGAAGCCACCTCAGAGAGTCTCTTTACCTGCTCCTTCCTGGTCATCTACTCCTCTTAAGAGACACAGAGAGTAGGAGTCCTCTGAAGAGGATTTGGATTCTAGGGAAGAGTCATTGGCATATTCTTCTTATATTCCTTCTCCTTTGGATTATGGGTCTCAGGAATAGGATTCCATTAGTCCAGATTCTCCCTAAGAAGAACTCACTTTTAGGGACACTATTTTCTGCATGGTGGAATATTTCAAATGGGACTGTTCAGTGGTTCTAATATTCAAAAGAGATATTATGAACTCCTCCAGATGGAGCCTCCCAAACCCTCCGATGTTCTTTTGGTCTTGGCTGCCCTCTTAGATACCTTTTCAGCAGCCTCTGTTGCCCCTGATTCTCAGTCTCCAGCTCCCAAGAAGCCTGACAGATTTTACAACGTACCTAATGATTGTAAATTTTTGTACAGATGTCCTCCTCATCATTTTGTAGTGTCTATATCTTTTGACAAACCCTCTAAACTTTTGCCGTGTACTAAACTACTTCCTTCAGATTAAGCTGGTAGAGCCTTGGAGCAAGTTAGGCAAAAAGGTCCATCCTGCTGCCACCCTGGGTTTTGTGGTAATTAGTTGTCAGGCTAATATCACCAGGTATATTTTAGCTGTTCTTTCTCAAGATTCTGAGGCAATTTCTGACCTTCCTGATTCAGAAGGGAAGGCCTTGACTCTTTCCTTATTGGGTTCTTCCTCTCAAATGGCTCATCACTCTGTTAAGTGGAACTGTGATGCAGCTGATGATTCTTCTAGGGTTGCTGCTTTGAGCTGCTACTCATGGCTTTGTCTTCACCCTTTAACTGATGACATTAAAGTTAATTTGTTGGATGCCCCTCTTGATAATAAGAACCTTTTCGGCTCTGCTGCTGAGCTTTTTAAGTCCCTCCTTGATAAAGGTAAGACCTTAGAGGAATTGAAGCACATTTTTATTTCTTCTATCCCTAAATTTTAGGGAAATTATCCATCCAAATCTGCCTTTGTTTGCAGACAGTCCTGCCCTCCACCTAAGGGTAAAAAAGGTTCTAGTCGTGTACCCCAGCCAAGTCCACTCAGACTCCCCCTCCTCGGAAGCCTTCTTTTCAAGACAAACCAGGTTCTACCTGTCACTTTGCATCTTCTTTCCCTAGGTCAGATTCCTTTATCCCTTTGTCTTTCCTTGTCCCTACCCAATTGGTTATAGGTCAGTCAAGACTCGTGGGTTTTGTCCATCATCCACAAGGGATATTTCATGGTGTGGAAATCCCTTCATCTTTTTCTTGGCATCTCTTGACCTCCTCAGGAACAGCTTCCTTTCTTTCCAGAACTGCTTCAGGACATTCTGGCTCTGGGTATTTTCAAGTTGTGCCCCCTACCCAGGAAGGAAAAGGTTTTATTCCAGGATGTTCCTGGTTCCCAGGAATGAAGACACCTGAAGACTCATTCTGCACCTTTCCGTTGAATATCTCACTAAAGGTCCCTTCCATTTGGATGTTGTCCTTTCAAGCCTTGTTCCCGCCTCTTCTTCCTCAAGCCTCCTTGGTATCTCTGGACCTCAAGTATGGCTACCTACACATCCACAATCATCCCCCTTTTCAGGAAGTTTTTATGTTTGTGTTTCTTCCTTGCATTTTCAGTTCTCTCTTTTTCCTTTTGGCCTCTCTACTGCCCCAAGGGTATTCACCAAATGCCTTGCTCCTGTCAATGCCTTCTGCAGGATGAGAGGGGTTCACATCTTTTCTTATGTAAACAACGTGTACATTCAGGCTTCATTCCCAAGGTTCTGCTTCAGCACCTTCAGTTTGCCTTTTGTCTGTTACAAAGTCTGAGGTTTACCATAAACTTTCAGAAATCAGTCGTGGTTCTTTCTCAGGATCATGTTTTTCTTGGTTGCAGAATCCAAATCATTCCCATACTGGCATCCCAGCCTCCACCCAAGGCCCTTTCTCTGATCTCTTTTTTTCAGTCTCTTCTTCCTCTGGCTTCAGGTACAACCAGAGATTTTCTCAGGGTTCTAGAATTCATAGCTTCCTCCATTCCTGTGCTGCCTCCAGTCAGACTCCATATGAGAAAACTACAGTGGTTCCTCAAGTCAGTGTAGCTTCAACACTGTTATCCACTAGATTTCCTAGTTCCCTTCCTTCCACATCTCAAACTTGTACTTCAGTGGTGGATTCATCAGCTTTCTCTCAACCCAAGGCTTCCTTTCCAACCTCCATTCCCATCTCAGGAACTCTCTTCAGATGCCTCAGACAGTGGATGGGGAGTTTTTTTCGATTCCATCAATGTTCGGGATCTCTGGCATCCTCATTAGAGATCAGATCACATCAACATCAAGGAAATGAGAGCTCCCTTGTTGGCTCTTTAAGCTTTTCATTCCCTTTTTCTTCCAGGGCTTATCAAGGCTTTCATAGACATTATACAGTGATGTGGTATATTAACAAGCGAGGGGGGACACGGTACTACCCTCTCTGCAGACTCGTTCTTCAAGTCTGGGATCTAGCTGTACATTATCCAGTGTCACTCCAGGCTGTCTACATTCCTTCAGAGCAAAATATAATGGTAGACTCTCTGAGCAGGTCCAGCAAACAGGCTCTTGGATGGATGCTTCACAGAGATGCATTTCTGAACAATGTCCATTGATTGGGTATTCCACAGGTAGATCTTTGTGCCTACCCTCTGAACAGGCAACTTCCTCTTTTCTGTTTCAGAGTCCCAAGACCCTGGCTTTGAAGGTGGATTTCCCATCTTTTCCTTAGAATGGGATGTTTCTCTACACATTCCGTCCTCGGCTGATTCTGAGGGTCCTGCACAAGATCAAGCAAATGCAAAGTATTGCTGTTGACTCCCTTTTGACCCAGGCAGCATGGGTTCCTCTTCCTCCTTCACTTTGCCATGGACAGTCGCTACAAGTTGCCTCACTGGGTGGACCTTCTCACACAAGGCAAAGAGTCACTTATCCATCCTTACTTGTCCAATCTTCAATTGATGCTGCAGGTGAAAGGGTTTTGATACCTTTTAGGCACCTCTTTTCTGAGGATGTGCTTAGGGTTCTGCAGGAGACCAGGAAATCATATCTGTCCATATGGAAGTCATTTTCTGTCTGGTGCCTCCCTCATAATTAGGATCCCTTTTCATTAGGGGTTCCTTTAGTTTTCTCTTATTTGGGTGAATTCCTCCATGTGATGGAGATGAAGTGCCTGAAACAGGCGATAGGATACACACTGTCACATAGATGAAGAAATGAGGACATCAGAGCAAAAGCCCTAGTAGCTCCAATTAGAGAAGGTCAAAAAGAAAAGATTGCAGGTGGTTTGGGTGGGACAGAGAGGAAGTAGAAGTGAGGGCATCCACCAAAACGATGGATGGATTTTGTGAGAAAAGACCTGCGTCAGTCAGGCATGACTGTCAAAGAATGTAAAAGAATGGCACTGAATCGAGAGAGATGGCAACGGGTGATGCTACACCCCAACCTAGTGTAGAAAATGGGAAAAAGAGGGTTGATGATGATTTTATTTTCATTCACATTGCTCTCATCTGAATTTGTTCTAATTTTTTTTTTAACAGAAGTGTATTCCATGTGAAAATAATATAACTTTAATGTAAAATGTTTGTTTAAATTGTAAGTGCTTCCTATCCCAGATCCCAGCTGAAGCCATTCCTTGGATCAGTTCATTTACCTGAATAGCTAAAGAAATATATACATTTATTCATATAAATATATACGTGGAATTATGACATATTGACATGTCATAATTCTGAAACAAATCATCAAACTATTAGTTATACACCTTAGATGTGCAAAAAAAAAAACATAATTTATTCAGTGGGTAAGTCCCCTTGCCCCCACACACCCACCTGATAATTATATATACCATCTTCATGATCATGATACAGTGAGGGAATGTTACACACCATCATGGGCTTTATGATCTCCTTTTATGTACCCTCAACTCTTCCTGTTAAATTCCCTGGAAGAGGAAAGGGCACTCTCACCATCCAAGTAAGGTTTTAATGGGGTGATCAAATAGATCACTGTTGCTATAGCATATAGGTATATGGGACTTATTCTGCTAAAGAGCAGATGTCTGGCTGGTATGTGAAAGTTATTGGGTGCCCTCCACTCTCTTCAGACATCCAGGGAAGCTCAGGGGTGTGCTGTAATAAAAGCAGACAAACAGGGTGTCTTTCTTTCCTCTATGTACAAGGGAGGAGAGGGCTGTCATGTGGAAGCAACCTAACCAGGTTAAAAAATGTGGATATTTATTTGCTAGGAGAAGAGGGGGCAGGGGTAAAGGGAAGGTCAACCTGGCCAAGAATGTATATTCAGTAATGAAGAATAATTGCCAGACTGATTAGGAGAGTGGGGAGGATCATAGTACTGCAACACTGATCTATTTGAACTTCTACTGTTAAAGCAGGTTTATGTGCGCAACTGTACTATGCTCATTATTAAATCATTGTTGCAGTAGCATATAACGATTGCCAGTGCCTAGATAGTAAGAGAAGGATGGAGGGTCAGAGTCCAGAAAACCTTGGAGAATTGATTTAGAAAGTCCTGCTTTGAGCTTGAAAAATCAATTAGTTTGATAAATGTGAGAAGAGAAGACAAAGTAGCTGCCTCTTGAATAGCTTAATTTCACCCCTTTCCAAAAAACTTAGAAGTAGGCAAAGCTATAGTAGAGTGAGCTCTAGCCTTCTGAGGGAGGGATTTTCCATGGTAGGAATTAACAAAAATGTATGGAGTCAGATAACCATTTAGAAATTCTCTTTTGACACTGGTTGCCTTCTTCTTTCCATTGAAATAGATGTAGAGATGATCTGAAACTCTCAAGTGTGTTATTACATCACTGTAATATCGGAGTTGTTTGTGGACATCCAGAGTGTGTAAGATTCTTTCTTTCCTGCTTTTAGAGTCAGGAAATGACACAGGAACATAAATGCATTCATTCAAAATATATCTTGAAATGACGTTAGGCATAAAGGAAGGATTAGTTCTGAGAGTTATCTCTTTATTAAATATAAGAAAAAATTAGGCGCACCATCAAAACTTGCAATTCCGATACTCACCTAACTGAAGTTAGAGCAGTGAGTAAAAAAATTTTCCATGTCAAAAATTTTATATCTGCTGGTTGAGAGGATGGTGAAGTGATTTTTTTCTTAGACACAGTTGAGATCCCTAGGAGGACTTGTTTTTGAGGGGACAGGTGTTGCTCTTCTTATGTGCATTAAGATGTTGAGTCTTGGGTGTTCATTTAAGTAGTTTATTGCATACAAATGCATCAGGATGAATGGCAGTAACATTGAACTTGAACTATCTGACTGACTACATACTTGCATGCTCACTCAAAATGGGATTCTTGCTTGTACGTGCTCAATACTTATATGCACTGTTGACTCACTGGAAAGCTTCTTAAAGGTACATCACACACACTGATCTACAGCCTCGCTCTTTACTGAGCTGTCTTATATAAACAACATTTGAATAGGCATGCAATTATACAGACACTAGTAAAGAAAAACAACAGCCATGTCCAGGTTGCTGTGCATCTGGAACTAGGTTTCGAGATGCGACCTGATCTCGTGACATAATAGTTAGAACTGGGTTTAGTAACAGGGAGAGTCACTGGGAAATGTTCTGTTTGAGGAGTTTCAGGGATTTTCCCAGAAAAAGGGATTGCTGATGGAATTTTCTTTGGAACGGGAACATTGGACAAGTCACTCTGAGAACTAGAGTGTCACAGGAAAGATGCTGTAACACTGGTTTGGACACTGGTAACAAATGCTTTTGATTTCGTCTGAATTCCGTTCATTGTGATTCCACAGTGTATGATCTTGGCTCTTGACACAAACTTTTCACAAATCCAATGTGATCAAAACCTTCTGATGTCTGCATCCTCACTATCTTCTCTTTTTGTAAATCACGGAGCAGTTTGCTGGTTTTATCATAGTAAGACATCTGAGACAAACACTTTTTCAACAGTTGGGCTTTTACTGCTTTGTTGTTCTTATCACTTGGAACCAATAAATTACTGCTGATTGGTGATGTAGTTCTGGTTTGTCTCGACATAAGTCTCTAGGCAGGTGAACCAAGATGATTATCATGAGGGATGTTTCTGAGAGATTTAACAAGATTTAACCTAGCCAGGTTACCCAGCAGCCGTACACCTTCTTAGCCCTGCATTTTCTCGTTCTCTTGCCCTTGCTAACCTTTTCTTTAATCTACAAAGTCCCCCTTTCTCTTTTGATAAAATAGCTGACTCTGCTCTTTGTCTCTCCCTCACCCTTGAATAACTCCTACACTCTTCTGTTTTCCTTCCAGGCCAGCTCTCTCCACTAGTCCTGCCTTACATTCTCACCCTTCTCTGTCCCCCTGCTACATCTCTCAAGTATAGCTTGGCTGTACAAGACTGCCTACATACCTCTTAGTCTACTTGCTGCACTCCTCAACTTCTGCCCTTTTGCTTCCCCTTTTCTCCACCACCTCAGACAAGTTTAACCAACACTCACCCTTACTTCCAGTAAGGTGAATTGCAGCAGCCTGCTGCTCACTGATTGACTCTCTCATCCTTCCAGTCTGAACCTGCTCCGTTCGCCCTGCGGGCTCACTCCACTCCCCTACCCTGCCCCCAAATCTCACCCGCCCCTAGCACTCCTACATTTATTCCTCAATATCTCCACCCCTTATTCCAATTAACCAATTAGCTCTTCTCCCCCCTCACAACTACACTTAATCCACCCAGTCTAAATTACCCAATTCAGCCTCTCCTTTCCACTCCCCCTACCCAATCTCCTCTCATACATTTCCTCTATCACCTCTCTCTCAATACTCCTACTTCCCAAACATCTTACTACTGCATCCCTGCCTCCTTCATACAACTTCAGATAAATTACTTCTCTCCATACTTTCATTACTCACCTCTAACATACTCTTTACTTCAATTGACACTCCCTTCTCTCCCACTTAATACATCCATGCTTTTCTCAATCCTCCAACAACTTAAAGTCCCCTGCTCTCTCCTTCTCTTTCTGATTCCTTTATTCTATATCAGCTCTTAATCTTCCTCTGCATATGCAATTCCCCCAACTAAAATAACTTCCCCCTCAAACTCCCTTCTCCATAACTCTTTCTCTCACTTCCATTCTATCTCTTCTTTTCTAATCCCACCCAATCAACTTCATCTGTTCCACTACAAAATACTATCCACTACTACTACTACATTTACACACAAATTAACCTTTTTTTCCAACTGAACCCTCTATCTCTATACCAACATTTCTCAAGTCTTTCCTACTCAATATTATATTTTTAGCCGGAGATATCCACCCCAATCCTGGCCCTATCCTCTTTGACAACAATAATCACCCAACTCCCTCTCCCCTACCCTCAAGCATATTAAAAATCTTCACCCTGAACTCCCAAAGTCTCAATAACAAAGTCCACCACTTCCAGGCCTGGTTAACCCACAACCAACCAGACATCTTAGCCATTTCAGAGACTTGGCTTAAACCCCATATTTCTGATTCAGAAATACTTCCCCCTGGATACCATATTATTAGAAATGACCGACCTATAAAAAAAGGTGGAGGCTCTGCCATAGTTTACTCCAAATCACTAACTGTAATTCCCCTCCAAATTCCAGTTCCTTAATTTGAAAATACTGAACTTACAGCTGGACTACTGAAACTAAATAGACACAAAAACATTTGTATTATTGCCCTATATATCTCCCCTGGAAATAATATCCCCATCCTTGAAGACATTCTCCAATGGGCTTCTACTAAAGTTAACTACGAAACATATATCTTAGGTGATGTAAATATCGACTGGAATAAAATTAACTCTCTCTCCCCCTCCCTTGCCATCAACCTCTATAACTTCACCCAAACAATCCAGCATATAACTAGACCCAACAAAATTAATCCCCCAGGTTCATCTATTGACTGGATCCTAGTCTCCAATCCAAACAAAATCACTAATTCTGGAACAATTCCAGACACCATTAGTGACCACCTACCAGCCTTCATTCATCACACTACCAACTCTTCCCCTCACCAACATCAATACATCCTAACTCGTAATCTTAGTAACTTCAACCCTACAACCTTCTCAAACCTATTTAAACAAATGAACTGGCAAGACCTTAGAACTCTCCCTCTTGATGATGCTATCAACTACTTCAACTCTGTTTTCTTAGATACACTTAACTCTCTCGCCCCTATCAGAAATAAGAGTAAAAATAAATACCGCTCCTTGGCTATCTAAACTTACTAAACAAATTATGCATCAAAGGGATAAACTATGGAAACTGTTCCAAAACAATAAACTGCCCAACACCTTGCTCCAATATAAGCAACTATGTAACCTAGTAAAACAACTAATTACCAAGGACAAAAAATCCTATTACTCCAACCTCCAATCTAACAATAACAAAAACCCCCAAAGATTCTGAACTCAATAAACTCTCTCCTTAATCCCAGTTTCAAAAATAATCCCAGTCCTGACCCAAATAAATCTGACCTAGAATTATGCTCAGAATTTAATTCTTTCTTCTTACAAACAATATCTGACCTAACTAAGACCTTCCCTACCAATATCCCTTCTGTTCCCATTCATTCTCCTTCCAATTCCTCCAATAACCCTCTCCTTGGATTTGAGCTCAGATCTGTTTCTACTAACTTCATAAAAAAACTTCTATCTAAACTTAAGCCCTGCTCTAATGCCCCTGACAATATTCCCTCCTCCTTTCTAAAATGTGCTGCAGATGGGATAGCTCTCCCGATCAGCATCATTATTAACAGATCTATTAACGAATCTTACGTCCCCAAATTATGGCGCTCAGCTTATATCCTTCCACTGCACAAAGGAGGCAAGAACACCAACATCTCAAACTTTCGCCCCATTGCTCTACTCTCACCTATCTCTAAAATCTTAGAAAAGTGTGTCCACTCCCAACTTATGCCTTTTCTAACCCAAAACCATCTTCTAACACCTACCCAACATGGCTTTCGTTCTGGTCATAGCACTACTACTGCTCTATTATCCTACCTAGAAACTATCAATCAAGCCTGAGACTCGGGTCGCCTGGTCTCTACTGTCTTGCTTGATCTCTCTAAAGCCTTCGACACTGTTTCTCATAATCATCTTCTCCTTCAACTATCAAACCTGCATCTATCTCCTAATTCTCTATCCTGGTTCTCTAGCTACTTATCTGATAGGTCTCAGGCAGTCAAATGGAAAAACTCCATCTTCTCCTTCCTACCCACCCAAACAGGTGTACCACAGGGATCCATCCTGGGACCCATGCTCTTTAATATTTTTATTAATAACTTTCATTCTGCTATCCCTGATGCCAAAATTATTCAATATGCAGATGATTCAACCATAGTCTGCTCTGCCACAAACAGCTCTGAACTGCTTCTCAAAACCCAAGCTGCCTTCTCAACCACTGAAAACTGGATGCATAAAAACCACCTCTCCTTTAATGCTAACAAATCCAAAATTCTCCTCTTCTCCCCTAGAAAATCTTACTCCTTCAATAAAGATACTTTCAAAGTCCTTAGCAACTCTAAATCCACTATTGAAATTGTTCCCTCTGCAAAACTCCTCGGTGTTACAATTGACGAATTCCTAAAGTTCGACATACACATTCAGCAAAATATTAAAAAAAAAAACATCAAAAACTAGGCATGCTATACAGGAATAATCGCTTTCTCTCTCTCACCACAAGGCACACTCTGGCCACTACCTACCTTTTGCCCTCTTTACTTTATGGAGCCCTTCTCTTAACCAACTTGTCATACTCCAGCAGCTCCAAACTAGAAAGCTGCTATAACAAAATCTCTAAATTTGCGTCAAACTGTAAAAACTCCATCCACCATTGCCTTTCCCTTCAATCCCTAAATTGGCTAGAACTACCTAACCTATCTGCAGCTCACAACAGCACACAAACTTATATTTCAGCCATCTAACTGTCCTGCTCTAGCTAATATCCTTCCTCCCTACACCCCTAAGAGATCTCTCAGATCTGAACATCAAAATCTGATTGATATCTACAAACCTAAAAGTCCTACTGGCCAGCTTCTCCTCTCCTTCACTATCGGTAAAGCTTGGAACTCTCTCTCTTCCTCTCTAAGAACTATATCAAGCACTGAAAATTTCAAAACTCTGCTTTTCAAACATCTGTCCACTAAGTGGAAATGCACCTGCTTTCACCCTACCTAAAACTATTCAAAAACTCATAAATATCCTACCTAGAGTGTAAAAAGGTGAGGCTGCCCTTTAGTCCACCTCAACTAAAAACTATCCAAGTACATATTCATACCACATGGAGTGCTCCATTGCACTCAAAATGTCCCAAAGACTTATCTTCATTCTACTTCGTGTAAATATTGTAAATAGATTTCTTAACTCTCTTCTCTCTGTGCTTATATAATTGCATTTTCTCAAACTACTCTATAAGAATTCCTTTACAAATGTATAACCTTCTAAGAATGTGCTCATGTGCTCAAATAATGCTTTGTCTTAAATTACCCCATAAGAACAGCTTATGATTGTATAACCTTTTAGAATAACCTTAGTGAAGTAGTATTTGACTTTGTTGCAATAATGAATGTTTCTATTGTACAAACTGATTACCTCAATGCATCATTCATATTTTATATTTCTGTATTTTATATTTGTACATCTGGAGCTTTTCTCCCCGGGCCTCCACTGAAAATGGGTCTCAGGGCCCAGTGGACTTCCCCAGTAATCAAACTGGAAATAAATAAATAAATAAAAGATGTGAAAAACATTGGTATTGTCATGTCTGGATTTCTCTAACAGTTGTTTTGCACTTTGAACTGCATATTCAGCTAAGCCATTTGACTGGGGGTATTCAGGACTACTCGTAATATGAACAAAGTCCCACTCTTCCGCAAATCTCTTGAACTGCTGACTTGTAAACTGTGCACCATTGTCAGAAATAACTGTGCAGACTACCATGGACAGAAGAATGTCACTTCAACTTAGTAATCACAGTATTGGAAGTTAGGTTAGGAAGTAGGTGAATCTCAAACCAATTTAAATAAGAGTCTACTAACACCAAGTAATGTTGACCATTCCACTCAAAGATATCTGTGGCTACTGTCGACCAGGGTAGTTCAGGAATCTGGCTTAACTGAAGTGGTTCTTTCTGTTTATGTGGCTTTGTACTATTACATACTGAACAAGATGAAAGTACTTTCTCAATATCTCTTGACATACATGGCCAAAATACTAGACCTCTTGCCCTTCTTTTGGTAGAATCAGTTCCTGGGTGGCCACGATGCAGGATCTTAATATTCTCTTGTTGCAAGGATTTAGGAACAGTCACCTTAGGACCTTTCATGGTGATACCCTTGTCTGACAAAATCTCATCTCTGTATGGAAAATAAGGTTGGACTTCTATTGGGAAACAAGATGCCATGGAAGCACATCTTCGACTGATAAAGTCGTTGAGCTTCTGGAGAATTGAATCTGAAGCTGTGTGAGTTCTGAGCTCATCAGGATGTGTAGAAGACAAATTTCTCACTTCCATGACCTTGAAATCAAGTTGCTTATTGTTATGCTGTTCTGTGTTTTTTCTGGGCAGTCTGTATAAAGTGTCAGCATGATAAAGAAGTTTGCCTTCTGTATAGACAAGATTGAAATTGTACTTTATTTTTTATTTTATTTTATTTTATATTTGTTGACCGGGCTAGTCTAGCTGGATACATATCCATTTTCAGTAGAGGCCCGGGGAGAAAAGCTCCAAACATGAGTAAATTATAACATTCAAACATTCAAAAAATGACTAGTTTCAATTACATAGCAAGACATACTAAGAAAAGTTATTAATTTGTGAACAATGTATGGTTTCATTAGAGTAGGTGTAAGAAATAATCAAGTATTAGTTCTTTAGTAGGTGTCATGTACAATCAGACAAGAGGTTACAGTATTTGAACATTAACATTCCCTTGAAAAATAAATCATTAAGTCAGCAAAAAGAAGAGAATGGGAAGGAAAAGATGCAGGTAAAACAGAGTGGGTTGGTCGTAATTATTCAAGAGTTGTAGGGGGGTATTTGTTCTGGAAGCAGGAGAGGAAAGGGGGAGGAGAAGAAAGAAAAGTATGATTCAATCAGGTTTTGAGCAGGGGCAAAGCCAATGTATTTTTAGGTGATTTCTGAGGTGTTTCTTAAAGATTGGTGTAGATGAGAGAGAAGCGAGTGTACTAGGAAGTTTGTTCCAGATTCTACCCACAACATTAGAAAAGAGTGACTCACCCGCTTTGTTATTAGATAAATTATGAAGTCTGGAAAGTTCCAGTACTTCTGCAATTTGAGCATCATGCATTGCAGTCTAGCTGGAGCTGTATGCATAGGCTTTCTCAAAATAGTAGCTAGAGGTTGGTCATCAGTTTCAATCTGGATAGGTGAATCATAAATATAATCATGGAAGTTTGAACATGCAAACACAATTGCCAAAACTTCTTTCTCGATGTGGGCATATTGCATCTCGGTCTGGGTAAGAGTTCTCAATGCATAGGTCTTCCCTCTTGAAGAATGACTGTGCCTAGCCCAAATCTAGAAGCATCACAGGAAAGAGTAACTTTTTTGTGAACATCATAGTAGCTGAAAGCTGGTGGGTTAGCAATTTCCTGTTTCAGGACATCAAATACTCTCTGGTGCAGTTCTGACCATGACCAAATGATATATTTGTGTGTCAGCTCTGAGCAGTGCAGAAAGTTGCCTTAAATCTCGAGTGAACTTGCCTAGATAGTTGATCATGCCAAGGAAACATTGTAGGGCTTGAGCATTGTCTGGAGCTGGCATCTCGAGAATTGCTGTTTGCTTCGAAGGATCTGGTCATAAGTCTGAACTGGTAAACAAGTGTCCAACATAAGTAACTTCTTGTAGCATGAACTCGCACTTCTGAGGATTCAGCTTAAGATTTATTTCACATGCTCTTTCCAAAACTTTCTTGAGGTTTCTGTCATGTTCGACTTCACCATTGGCTCCTACTAGAATATCATCTACTATAATAGCACAAGGATAGCCAGAAGAAAAAATTTGCTTCATTGCATACTGAAAGACTTCATGGGCAGAATATATTCCAAATGGCTTTCGCAGAAATCTGTATCTTCCAAATGGTGTACCAAATGTGGTTAACATTGAAGATTTTCGGTCAAGTAAAATTTACCAAAATGAACTCCTTGCATCTAAGACAGAAAAAACAGTGGCGTTTGGCATGAGGGCAGTGTGCATTGGATGACGAGGCCTTTTTAATGCTTTGTTTAAGTCTCTTGGATCAGTACATATTTTGATATCATCTGAGCTTTTCTTTTGAGCTACCACCATGGAGGATATCCATTCAGTAGGTTCTTCTAATAGACAAATTACTCCTAGCTGCACCATTTGTCTAGCTTGGCTTTGACTCTGCTCTGCATAGATACTGGAACTTTCCATGCTGGTCTGACAACTGGGCTGACCTCTGGGTCTAACTTCGTAGAGTACACAACTGGTAGTTTGCCTAGTTTGTCTGCAAAAATATCGGCATACTCAGAAAAAATAGTTTTGGGCAAAGTTTGAGCTGTTGTCATTCAGGCTTACATTGTGGACTTCTTTATCAAGTGAAAGCAGTCCCATTTTCAAACTGTCTTTGAGGCCTAATAATGACTGTACGTGTCTCTTGACTACGAAAAATTGCAAGTCAGAACTGTTCCCAGCAGAGTAACATGAAAGCATTACTGATCCTTCGGTTTAAATCTCTTCACCACCATAAGCAGCAAGCTTTACGCACTTTATCAGATCAAGTTGTTCTGCAGCTTTTACTCTAGCAAAGTTTCTGCTGACATAACATTGTACTTTGAGCCAGTATCTACTTTGAGCTCTACAGGACTCCCATTAATCCAAACAGTACAAAAGATCACATTCTTTGCCCACAAATTTACTGCATTAACTGTTTCTGTGCTAGCACAGACACACCATCAACATAAAAAGTAGAGTTGCAGCTTTCTAAATGATCAACCTGCCTCTTTGACTGCCCTCTTTTAATGAAAGAAAGTGCCTTATTTGATTTACAAAACCTTTTGAAATGATTCCACTTATTGCAAGAATGACACTGCTGACCACAAGCTAAGCACTTTTCTCTTTTGGACTCATGATTTCCACCACAATTATGACAGCTGGCAATAACATTTGGTACTGTAGGTAACTTTGTTGATTTATAGTTGGTATTAAAAGTGGAGGTAACCATGAACCCTTTTGATTTTGCTGACTTACCATTATGCTTCACTGAGCATGCTCTGGAATTTGCTGGAAAGACTCTGGGTTTCCCAGGGACTGTTACAGGACCTGCAGTAGCTGCCGTATGTTTGGGTCTGTTTCTTTTAACCCTGTGCTACATACTATCAACATGAGCTTTGTCACTGTGCCTTCCATTGCTCTTCTCATCTTTAAGCATACATGTGCTTTTTGGTAAGCTCGTATATTTGACAAATCACAATGGCCTTTTTTCAACATCAAATCACTGTCTCAAAGCAAAATCTTTCTCACTGTGTCATTATTAATACCACACACAAGCCTGTCCTTTATCAACTCATCTCTCAAATCACCAAATCTGCATGTTTTAGCCTTGTTTCTCAAGTCAGTTATACATGCTGCAAAAGTTTTACCAGGCTTTTGATCCCTTGTGTAAAATAAGTGTCTTTCCATTGTAACATTCATTTGGGGGTTACACATTTCTTTAGATTCATAGATTCATAGAGGTTTAGATTCATAGATTAGTACTAAGCTAACTGCCCTTGCAAGCCATTTTTAAGCTTAGCCAGTTATCCCTTTTGAGACTCAAACTCTGCACCTTGTGTTAGTAAGGCAAACACCTTAACCATTAGGCCACCCTCCCAACCCCAAAACACATCTGTCAGAAGTGGGATTTACATTTTAAGCATTCTGGGTCTTCCCTCGTTTCAACCGGTACCACTATATGGCAGTCTTCTACCCTCAATAAATCCAAAACTTCCTCCTGCATCAACGGCTGGTGCACGGCTGGAAAACCAAACCGAAAGTGAAGAAAGAAAGCCAGCACTCAACTCCTGGAATCAGGCAATCTTATTTAATGTCCAACATCAAGACAGCAAAATAACATAACCGTACACCAACATGGTTGTACCGGTTTCGGTAAATCCTTCATCAGCAACCAAACATGACGTACTATCCTAATTTTAAAAGGACGGGAAGTTTGTCTAACATAGAAGGCTCGACAATTGCACTGCGTCAAATAAATCACCCAAGAAGTACTGCAAATGGCAAAACATAAAATGTCATAACTGTCCACAAGTTTATGACATTTTATTTTAAAATTAGGATAGGGGAACATCTTAGTGATATTAAAAACAAAAAGGGGTCCAGTTCTTTATACAAACACATTTCCAAACACCCTACGGGCAATTTTTGTTTTATGGTCATTGATCACATTAAGGACAGATATGTACAATCCCATGTTTTACATGATAGGCTTACCTTTAAAGAGAAAATGTGGATCATCATACTAGGGGCTATATTTTCCCTTGGCTTGAATGATCATTTTTGAGGCATCCAATTCACATGTTTGTTGTTATATTTGGGTTCATATATTAATGTATATATTTTGGATAATTGTGTTTATTTGCATTACATTTCATGCATTTATGAACTAGTGCACTATTTTATTGATGCACTAGAGGGCGCTCCATGCTTTTGATATGAAATTTGTATAACTTGGAAGACAGCAAGTTAGGTTTTGTCTTCATTTTGTACATCATGTTTGGTTGCTAATGAAGGATTTACCGAAACCAACCATGTTGGTGTACGGTTATGTTATTTTGCTGTCTTGAAGTTGGACATTAAATAAGATTGCCTGATTCCAGGAGTTGAGTCTTCTACCCTCTCCTGCAAACACATCAGATGCATACACAAATGAACAGTCTCTTTCTATGGCCTCTGAACCAGCTATATTAAGCAGAATAAATGTTTTTGTACAGGCGTCTTTGTCAGAAGCAGCAGCCTGTATGAAAATAATGTATTACTGCTCAAACAAACTGCAATTTTCTGCAATATTGTTATCAAACACAAGTGGTGCATTTCTACGAAATTCTTCAGGTTGTAGTAAAACACAATGCAAAATTGGCCCTTGTAATTATATATGAACATCCACATACACCACGTACTTGTAATATGTAAATGCACAAAGTCTACGAAATACTGTACTCTGCGAAATATCCCTTGAAAAAACTGTACTTTACGAAATATTCTTTGAAGCAATTTACTTTGAGAAATAACTGCACTGTAATACTGCACGCACTTGCAAACACTTAGCACACTTTGGATATTTTGAATAGCTTTAGTTAATAAGAAAAATTAGCATGTAATGAAAAAATATGGTCGTTTTCCCTTTTGCCATACATTTTATGCCATGTGAATATTGTTTTAAACATTTATGTAACTATTTTAAATATTTTTTATCAATATGTCACAGTTTCGGACATTTTGTTTAATAAGAAATTTGTTTTGAGCATTCAAGTGCTTCATTTTATATTTATAGTAAAATAAATCATTTAAGCAAGTTTTAGTACCTGGAATTTGTTTCTGACCTGTTTTGCAAGTCAGTAGAGCAGTAGGGATGATTTACTCCTATCTATTGCTCCAACTTTAACCGGTTGCCTCATGGCTGTAACTCTGGATCCCATTCTGACACCATGTCACTCTTCTTATGTGAATTAAGAAGACGTTAAGGCTTGGGTATTTCTTTAAGTAGTTTATTGGATACAAATATATCAGGATGGAAGGCAGGGACATTAAACTTAAATTAATTATTTATCTAACTAACTGACTCACTCTATACATGCATGCTGACACTCTCGCTGCTCACTCAAAATAGCACTCTTGCTTGCATAGACATACTCAGTACTTATATGCACTGCTGACTCACTGGAAAGCTTCTTAAAGGTATATCACACACTCTGATCGACAACATGTACACAATACCCCTTTCAAAATTTGCTTTACCAGGAATAAGGAGGAAAGGGGGAGCTGAATGTAGACAGACAGAAATGTATGAAACAGACATTTTAATAGACAAGCAAAAAACATCTGATTTAAACAATTCACAGAGATAATGTAAAACCAGAGGGGGTTCTCTCTTGGGTGGGTCTTTGTTCTTCTTGTTGCATCAAGTAGAAAATCTCTTCCATTTGACTAAGTAGGATTTCCTAGTGGCAGGTTTTCCAGCCTTCTTTAATACCTGCTGCATGTTCTCTGAGAAAAGGTGCCTCTGTGGGATCAAAATTCAGTAATACAAACAGTAAAGTAAAATAAAATGAAGATTCTATAGGCTGAGGTGGACTGATGATCCCTTGCCCTGTATGAGTAGATCCAGTCAGTGTTATTGGCCATTTACATGACTAGGGAGAACCAATGATGGCTGGACAAAAAAGGAATTACTAAAATGATTTTTAGACAGTCCTTTTGAATCTTTAAAATAACTCTGGTTATCAGACGGAAAGAGAGCATGTAGAAACAATCCCGTCCATGGGAAGGAAAAGGCATTTGTCTTCCAAGCCTTTCAGCAAGGTGTCCTAGATCAGAATTTCTTTAACTGCCTATTGTGAATGGAGGCAACAGATCGATATGAGGAGTTCCCACAATTTATGGTGATCTTCCATTGTGTTCTACTCTGACTGAATGTATGTAGCATAAAGGGATATATTGTACTGAGTTGAAGTTTCCCAGTTTATAATGTCTAGTCTGCATAGTGGGTATGTCCCAGTGGTGCTGTTGGTTATTACCAACAGAGGTCCTGTAGCCCACAAATGGTTCAAAATCTTGAATGCGTTTAACATGGTCACTATTTCATATATATTTAAATGTTTTTTTTTATTTGACTGTTCCAAATGTGTACTTTAAAACCATTGGAAACTGCTCCCCATGCAAAGTCTGCATCGGTGGTGACAGACTGAGAAGAGGATGGAGGGGATACCGGGTGACCTGGATGGTCTGCTCTGCCCACCTAAAATGTCATTCCTGACAAAGTTCATCTATGGGATTGGAAAATAGAGGATGCTGGTGCTGAATCCACACTTTCTTGAGAAACCATTGAATTTTGTGTGTGTGTGCAGTCTGGCCTGCATAATCTTTAGGATGGTAGAAAGCCACATGCCTCCATTATCCTGAGATAATTTCTTGTAGTAGTCACTGTTTGTTGGGAAAACTGTAAGAACTGGAGATGGTAAAATGTAGTCTTTTCTGATTGTGGTTAAGCCATCATTAGGGAAGTGTCTAGAAAACAACCTACAAATGTCAGTCTATGAAAAGGGATAAGAGATGACTTCTCCCGACTGAGAAGAAAATCCAGGTTTTAAAACAGATTTCTGACAAAATGCAGGGATGATTGACATTTTTGAAAAGTCATCAAAAATAAGGCAATCATGCAGGTTGGGAAAGGTGTGAATGCCCTCCTGTGTATATAAAAAAAAAAAAGAAGAAAAAAAGCAATGACTTAAGCCAGACATTTTGTGAATACCCTTGGAACTCTGGAAAGACCAAAGGGTAAGAAGAGGAACTGAACATGTGCACTAGAAACAAAAAAAAAAACTTAAATAGCATCTGAAGTCTCTGTGAATGGGCATGTG
Source organism: Protopterus annectens (assembly GCF_019279795.1). Classification (NCBI taxonomy): domain Eukaryota; kingdom Metazoa; phylum Chordata; order Ceratodontiformes; family Protopteridae; genus Protopterus; species Protopterus annectens. Next base: position 1,583,455,292 of record NC_056739.1, on the reverse strand, counting down.
ATGTTAAATGTCTTTGAGGTCCAGAGTCACCATAAAGCATAGACGAGGGTTAAGAGGAAAGCATCTGAAGGATGATCATTTTGAATTTTAGAAGTTTTATGAAGAGTTTGAGAGAAGTCAGGTCCAGTAGAAGTCTGCAGGTTGCCTTTTTTCTTGGTGCTAGGAATATCCATGAATAAAATCCTTTGTCTTATTGAGATTTTGGAACTTGTTCTATAATACCTTGAGATAAGATGTGGAAGACATCTTTGCTTTTCTGACAATAATTTACTTTGTCAAAAAAAAAACTCTTACATACAGAGATGCTCTCTACTCTGCATCCATATCCAGGCTGTAGAACTCCCTCCCTTCAACAATAAGACAAATTTCTTCCTTCAGCACTTTTAAAAGCAGTCTAAAAGATTACTTATGTAACTTTTGAATCTGTCCTTGCTCCTGCTCACCCTGCTAAGTTTCACTTCTCTACATATCTCTCTCTCTCTTTTTTTCTTACATCAGATCATTTACTCTCTTACACCCTTGACTACTTCTAAAGGACCTGCCAGTCCTAATCTCCTCTGCACTCAAAACTTCACTTTTACCCTTTCCCCCCTGAAAATATTCACCTTGCACATTTATCTTCCTATAAATTAACTCTTCTACCCCTTTCCACTGTTTCACCCAACACTCACTCTCTGTCTGCCTTTCATCTCTTTACAGTTAAACCCCTATCTTGAGCTATCCTTTAAATTTTCCTTAAATCTGGCATTTATGTCAAACCTCTACTTCAAAAATTGCTCTGCATCTGACATCATATCTTGCCTTTATTTCTGTTAAGGTATGAAATCACAGAAAGACAGACAAGATATATGGCTATACAAATATAATATTTATTCCAAATAACAGCTCATGAGGTGAACCAAGAATTTTCTAACATGATCCCACAGAATTTTGGCAAAACAACCCTTTTTATACCTTAAGAGACACTAGGTATGGTATGTAGCACACATTGTATGATACAGTTTCAACAAATCAGAATAGTACAACCACTTGTGCTTTTCACATGAAAGTACATGTATGTGAGCATATGCTTGCTCTTTTACTAAATAAGGAAAGATGAATCTGGTCATGTCTTGAACTCTGCTATCTTCCAGTCATACTAGGTGAACTTTTGCTCTTTGAGGAAGCTTCTTCAGGACAAATTATGGCATAGATCCCCTGGCCCCAACCTCTTTATGTTCTCTTGTGCTATCTCAACTAGTCCATACATCTTTTTCCTCCCTTAATTTGATTTAGTAAAACAGCTGTGGAATTTGCTTTAGACAGAGATGGGTAATATGTAAGCAATCTTGTTGTCTGTTACAGTAAGAACAAAATGAATGTAGCATTTCATCCCAAACTACAGTTATAGTGTCTGAAACACATCTTTAAACATTCAGAACTACAGAATACATTTACATTAATATTTTTTCTCTGTTCCCATTATATTCCCTTCTTTGACATCCCATGAGTAAAACCTTTAATCATAATTCAGTATTTTCTAGATTACTAATAACAAGCGTTATTACAGTTGTCGAGCACACATGCTCTGGGGTATCCTCATTTTGGAGAAATCATTACCATTGTTTTTGCTTTTGCCATAAAACAGTTTAACAATACATTCTTAATTGAAGAATATACTAAAACTGTAAGAAAAATTACAACTACCATATCAATTAAACTCTGGAAATATTAGTTCCTATGTCCCTTAATACTTTTCCTAACCAGCCAAATAATGTCCATTTTTGTTTCATTTCTAGTTAAATTTGTAGCAAGCTTCTCCATATAATCAGCTGTTCTTTCTTATTCACCATTGAAATCAGAAATATAAGAGCAGCAATGCCTCCCCAGGATTGAGCATACCCCACCCCCACTTTTGAAGCCAAAATCATGTCTAGGGCTAATATGTTCTGCAACACCACATACCTCTTTTCAGCCATTTCTCTTTTAGCCATATGACTATATTGAACAGTTTTATTATCCAGTTCAGTCAATACATGTGATACATCATTCAGTTTGGCTGTAGATTCATAGATACCATAGTGAGGGAGAAAGAAAGTTAGTACCCGTTCAGCTAGGTGTATTGATCTTTTGTTTCACAATCGGCCAGTTGGTGAGGAGCAAAAATATTGAATGGCTGGGGTAGTGTGGTCAACATAGCAGCACCTGGACCACTTTGTGGGGAGTCTAGGGATAGGCACGATCTCTACAAATATAATAATGATCAGTGAGCATAATCATAACCTGTCCACAGTGATTTTAGTTTCAGTTCATTTAAAACCTGTTCTTATCAAGTCACATTACATTTGCTGTAGCCTACAAGAACTGTCCCTTCTCTTGCAAAGCAGGTGCTTCCTAGCATTTATATTGCAATTTAAAAATATACCTTTTGCAAAAACCTTGCAACATTATGCCAAATTATTTTTTCCCCAGTTAACCTCTCTTCAAAATCCATTTGAAGAGCTGGAACTAGAATCATAGGAATGCCTTCTCTTGTGTTCAGGCAAAAATGCATATACCCAACAATTGCTGCTGATACAATTTGCTGCATACTGATTTAATGCTTGTAGAAAGAGGTTCTTCTTCCATTCTAGTTGGAGGAAGAAGAGCCAGGACCATCAGGAGTGACATTGTTAGGAGCAGGCAGGGTAGCATCCTTCATCTCCCAGGATACTAGGCTGTGGGAAGTGTGGATCTAGGTTGGATGGCCAGCACACCGAACAACAGTATGAGTCATAAGTAGAACAAGATACATTGCCACTGGGGCCCCACGTAAGATTTTCCTTGAAAGACTTTAACAAAAACCCAATCCCTATACTGCAAGATTATGGTATGATTGAGCTGAAGGTTGGGGAAGGGCTTCACAAGTTCTTTGGTGCAAAGTCTATAAGACAGAAACAAGTTTTGAACAACAATTCAACAGTGTGTCATCCACATTTTGGATAGGTGGAGCAGATGCTGTTCTCAGGGGATGGGCCCATAAGAATCTCATGTAGTCAGAGTTTTCTCTTTCTTTGCATTTACACTTGGGAGAACCAAAGCAGTGCCTCAGGCCATTGTAGACCTTACTTTTAGCTACCTGTTTCAGTAATTACTCACCTCTCTGAAGCTGTGATATTTGTGTTACATCTTCGATATTCAATACTGGTAAAACTTCCCTCTCTGCCTCACTGGGGACATCCAAATATACTCCTTTAGGGGTAAAATATATGGTACATCCTAGTTCATATAACATGTCCCTTCCCTTTTAAGTTTACTGGAGCTATGGTACTTAAGAATGCGTATCTCTCTTCTCTTCTATTGGAGCCAAGAATACAGGCATAGGCTGTGGCACAGGATAAACAACAGGATCATTAGTCACACTGACTGCTTTCATTATCACTGTTGTTGAACTCACTTTAAGTACAGTCTAGTTGCACCAGTGTCAATTAAAAATGGGACTTCCTCCTTTCCTATACTCAGTTCAACATAAGGTTCTTTTTGATTAAATGTCACTAAAACATTTAGGTTTACCTCTTTTCCCTCATCCAAGTGGTGTCGGTATGGACCTTCTTTTTTTATCTCAATTGTTTTTATTGAAAATTTTAACAAAAACATAAATATATGATGATAAACATTATAAAATAAATATACATATCTAAAAGTATGGCACTTCTTGACTTCTCTAAGTCTGTGTAGGTGGGGGTTGGAGGTGCATCACTGTAGTCTGATCACCAGGTGCTCCAGCTTTCCTGTTGCATATGTTTTTAAGGGCAGTCTTCTCTCTGATGTCCAGTCCTGCCACAGTTGAAACAGGGTTCATTGGCAGGGGATGAAGAAGGTCCTATAGTCTGAGCCTCTCTCTCCCCACCCAGCATTCTTTTGTGTGTTTATTGGTGGCATTTTCTGCCATTACCTCAAAATCTTCCTCTACCTCTTCCTGTATTTCCTTTCCTTTCATAACTTCTGATTTGCAAATCCATAAGCTTTTCTTCTGGTTCCCTTCTTTTTCTTTCTGTATTCTCAGCTCAGTGCTCCACATACTTAGGCACAGTTTCTAGGTCCTTTTTTTTGGCCAATCAAAGAACAGCTGTCTTAGGGCAGTCTGAATCTGGGGTAGCAAACCCTGTGGTATTGAATTTACAGGGTCAGAAATGCCGGAGTACCTTTCAAATACTGCTTTGAGTCTTTCCAAGTAATCTCCCAGAGTTTCACCTTTTTGCTTTAGACCAAAATAAATGATGGTAAACAATCTGGCTTTTTAGAGCATACTTCATCAATTGCTTTTGATAGTGCTTCCCACTTGGTTTTTATAGGATCTGATAGTAATTTTTCCTTGTTATTACATCTAAACCTATATCTGCTTACTTAACCAGTTTTCCATGTATCTCAGGAGTAGCTGCAACTTTTAGTAAATGATGCACTTATGCAAGTCTACAAGGCTTGGGTCATAGCAGTCCATAACAGTATTTCTTCCTAAAATTTTACAAGGTCTTTTTTATCTTAGAATAATTTTCAGCTATGTGATGCAAGTCTGTCAGTGTCCATACATGATGGACATGAACTATTTCATGTCCTTTACCTGCTGAGATTTATCTAAGGAGTTTCTATGCTGCAATACTCTTTTTTTTTTCTTCATTATTAGCTTCATAGCTAGCTTCCCTATTAGAGTCATGTTTCTCTTCTTTTGTTTTAGAGCACATGAAATAAGCATTATCAGTGTTGTTGTGTCATATCTTTTCCATGTTTCCAGTCTTCTTTATTGTCCTGTTCCTTTTTTTCTGCTACCTCTTTCTTGGTAATTCTCTTATCAGCAGAAGGGGCAGTGGAAAGTAGACAAATATATCATTTTCAAGGAAGCTAGGTGGAGGGAACCAAGGTAGATAATCATCTTCAGATGTATCCTCCTCATGGCTGGACATATTACTACCAGATATTACCGGTTAAAGTAATTCAGTGTTAACTTTCCCTGCCACGGTCTTAAGATATTTTACTTATTGCAACAGTTTCTGGTTTGCATCTTTTACCATGTAATTCAGATTCCTTTTCTCTCTTAAAGGCTTCACTATATTAATTATTGAAAGTACACCACTGATGTGCCTTTATTTTGGTTCCATTTTTCTCTAAAGTTTCTCTTAATAATTATTTTAGTGTGATCAAAAGTCCTGGTTTGTGGAAATTGTAAAGAAGTCTCCTATAGCTAAATACCTGCAACATAATGCTCCATAATGATTATACACCTAGCATGTTGGAGTACTCTTAGAAGAGGTAGGAATCTGAACTTTCCTTGCCTCTTATTATTCCCCACTCTCACTCTCACAGATGTATAGGTTAGGCAAAGTCCTTTCTGCCTTCTAGCCACCACCCTGCTATGAATTTACCTTAATACACACAACACTAATGTTGTACTGTCAGACTTAAACACTTGACTGCATGCAAATTTGTATTTCTTCCTTTTTTCCTTATTTTGTTGCAGGTGAAGGTATAACAAGATCTTTAAACCTTAAATTCTAATACCCATCTACCTACTGTATTGTTACAGACAGATAAAAACAGCAGACTGAGAGTCCAAGTACAAAATAAACCTGAGATGCAAGGTAAAACACTTGTTATGGGTGCTCTTTTCATCAAGAAACTTTCTACACTTAGGACAACCAGCCACTGCTGATATCTCTGATTCAAATCTGAGTCATGTCACCATTGTTAAGATATGAAATAATACAAAGACAGACTAGCTATACAAATATGCTGTTTTCTTGTACTATCTACACCAGTCCATTCAGATTTTTCCTTCCTTAATTTAATTTAGTAAAACAGCTGTGGAATTTATCTTAGAGCACATACATATGTGAGCTAAAATGGGTAACCATTTGAAATGTTGGGACCAGCTATAGTGAATCCTGAAATGCAGGGACTGAATGGCAGAAGGAACAGACTTATATATATATATATACCAAGTTTGAGATGACATTTCTCAGAATATTTCCTTTTCTGCAAGGTGGTGATCTTGAAGTTGATATATATACAAGTTCAGGGGGTTGGGGGTCATGCCGTAACCCCCACCCACAAAAAGACATTTTAAGGAGAACAGTTGTCAAGATTCACTCTTTTCCTATGTTGGGACGGGGGGCTTATTGGCACATGGCATTTTGAGTGCCAGCATTTCAATAGGGAGAAGCTAAGTTCTTGTTTGATACATTAAGAAGGAAAGGAATGTAACATTTCATCTCAGGCTGTAGTTGGGGTGTCTGAAATACCTCCCTAAAAATTCAGAACTACAGAATATTAAAAAGAACCTACATTTACTATAATATGTTTTGTCTCTTACTGTTATACTTCTAAAGTTGCTTACTTTATTTGTAAATGTTGTATATACTCCATATTTCATTATGAAATTGAGACTGTAAATATTGTATTTCCATTTCTATTTGTGTGTGCATGTCTAAAACATATAAAGTTTTTCCCTTTTTTTCTGGAGCTTTTCTCCTTGACTCAACTGAAAATGGGTTTCGCATGACCCAGGACGACTATCCCAGTTAACAAAAATAAATTAATAAAAGAAAGTAAGGGTGGGGGAGGAGTTTGATTTTCTGGGTGTGGAAGAATGCCAAGTTTTCTTTTTGAGGAAGAGTCCAATTTCACTTGTCACCATTCTGGACTATTTCTAGCACCCAGTAATCTGCTGTGATTTGTTCCCAAAGAGGAAAGCAGAGGTAACGTTTTCATGCTAGATTTAAAGGATAACCAGAGTGTGTGTTGGGGGCCGATAGCTGTGCATTTTTATTGGTCTATGATTGAGCTTCTGCTTCACCTCCTTTTTTAATTTTATTTTCAGACTTTGGTTAAAAGGGCCCAAGACTAGAAGGGTTGTTCATGTTGTGCTTTGGGATGGGTGATTGAAACCTCGACTTGATTCTCTGCATAAGTTTCCCCTTTTATCAAAATTTTTAAAACCTCAGCTGAAGAGGTACCAAATAATACTACTTTGTCCAAGGGAACATTACGTTCCTTAACATCTTCAAGAAAATTTTGTGATCTAAGCCACACATATCTCCTTATTATTGACCCTCTTGCAGCTGCATCCTTTGAACACTTTAAAGATTGCTTTGTTACTTGAGAGACATAAGAAATCATGATGAATAAACAGGATTTTATTTCTTAGGATGTTAATTCAACAATTGTTTTATCTTTTCTCAACTTTTGCAAATCTGAATATTTAACAATATGAGCCCGACAATTGATAGTTCTGAAGGCTAAGGTAGAAGATATTAGACATTTCCCCATACCTATCAAAAGCCCTTCCAGGCTTGTTTGAAGGCACAAGGTTAATAGTAGTAAAATGCTTTTTGAACTAGTGTCTTTGGCTAAGGAAATTTCAGCTGGGTCTGCCAAAGTGTTAAGAAATAGGCTTTACAAAGTACATCAGATCCTATAAACTCCTATAATTTTTTGTTTGTTTGGGAAGGGGTGCAGGAGCGGGAGCCTGATGGAGATGCACAGACAGTATTGAAAGCATTCCCTAGAGCACAAATGATAGGGAGAATAGAAAGAGGTTTATCTGTATCTACATAAAGGAGTACATTGCATCTTTTTAGTGGTTCGGAGATTTCTTTCTCATTCTTCCCATTGGAAAAGGATACCTCATTTACAGGAGAATCTGATGACACATTTTCCTATGCCTCTGAAGAGTTAGTAGGTATCACTGGAAGAGTATAATCTAGCCCTATCCCTTCTACATCTGACAGGGAGTCACTGTCAGGAGGAAGAGACCTTTGGTAGAGACTGGGGAAGCAGACTCCAAGGAATGAAAGACACTGAAAAGCCTTTTGGCAAAACTGCACCATTCCTCCTCCTCCTGTTTGGCTAGCAGGGTTAAAAGAGGGGAAAGATGCTATTTTGAATTTTCTTCATAGGTGTGATCAATATCATAATCCTAGTCAAATCTAATGTATGGAAGTACATACCAGAACCTCTTCCTTCACCAATACTTGAGGGAAACTGTCTAGCCCTTCTCAGATCACTAAGCTGGGTCCTCCCACCTCAGTAGTAGGCATATGTCTGGTCCTTGAGGGCATGCTAGTCACCTGACCCTTGGCGATATCCCTAGGAACGGCAACAGAGGGATCAGATGAATGGTCCACGGACTACAGTAAAGCTACAGCAGAACCATCTGCTGGAGGCCATGGAAGACGGGCCATAAGTGAGCCACTTCAGAAACTTCTGTAACCAATTTCCTTTTTTCTTGAGAATTGGTAGGGGGCATCTGAGGTATTTGAGTTAGTGCCCATTGATGTACAAGTAAGGGCCTTAAGCCATTAGTTCTCAAGAAATATGTTAAGGCTATTGATTCAGCTACTTATGGCCTTTTGTGTAATGGAAAAATATGTTACAAGCGCAGATGTCATGTGACTCCCTTAGACATAATAAACAAGCAGTGTGAGAATCTTTATAAGGAATCTGAATTCCACAAACATACACTTCTCTTTTCTCCTAGACAGAAGAAAAAGTTTGCACAGATTTTACACAAAAATAGAAGGAAAATTCCCCAGAGGGCTACTTTTCTATCCAAAAGTTCGAACAAGCCGACTGCCAAAACACTGAAGAGACAGGAAAGATGGAGTCTGACTGAAATGCACAACGCCAAGAAAGTTCTGAATTTGGTGCCTGTATTCCTGTTTTTAATTATTTATTTTTTTTACCAGAATGCCCTCAAGCTTTCTTGGACATAGTGCACATGTTTGGCTCCCAAATGTTTTCATATACTGGCCAGGCATCCACTCCTTGGCAAGATATGTCCCACATAGCTATATGTTACTACAACAATGATCTAATGATAAAAATCAAAGGCTTCTTTGATAGATCAGTTTATTAAAAACTCACATTGAACAGGCAACTGAGGGTGCTGCTGCTATCTGGAGGTAAGTAATCTGGAGTTATGATAGTAGGTTTTATTTTTTTAAGGAGTTTTTATGGGCATCTCTGGAGGCACCAAATGTAGGTGTTGCTCAGGCTACCAAATCACTTTGCTACATCTCTGCAAAAGATAGTTGATGATTGCTACCCTAAGCTCTGCAATTTCTGCAAGCACACTTATGTTTGGTTTCAGATAGCCATCCACAGGGAGTGATACCCCTTGCAGTGGACTGTCATAGGTTTTAGGAAGCCACCTTCTGATAGACTGATGTCCCCTGATGCTAACATGTTCTTCAGGGTCATCCCATTTCTTCCACAAAACCATCACATTGGGACATTTTACGTGCACAGTAGGGAGCTCATGTAGAATCCCACATTATGTAGCAGTAGTGACTGTCCCCTAGAAGGAGGTACACATTAGCCTTTTAAAGCTGGGAACACTTTTCTTGGCCCAAAAGGACTTGGAGAAAAACATCTAGGGTCTACTGTCATAGACATCCTTCATTCTTGTTACTCAGGAACATTCATTTGTCCCCCATCTTCTGTTCAAGTTGGGCATGGGGAGGTTGCAATGGAACTATTCTCTCTCCTGTGAAATCAAAAATTTATATATATATATACTCATACTGGTTCACATCTCACTGCAAATTCCAGAAAAGGACACCCAAATTCCATTATCTTGACCTCTTAGTAGCTGATGAGAGTATGATTTTAAGAGCCCACATCCTTAGCTGTACAGGACTACTCCCAGTATAAGCCTATTTTTTTCTTCACAGTTTGGGGTGAGAGCTGGCTCCTTCCCATTATATAAGTCATGATGTAAACTTGAATCTGTCAAATTTTTTGACTAGGTCTCAGAGGTTATTGAGGTTCATAGGTTCATACTAGGCTATCTGCCCGAGGGCATTTATAAGCCTAGCCCATAGTTTTGTGGCTTACGCCACCCCTTTAGTTTGGAGAAACTATGCCCATTATTTTGCTGTGCCTCTGTCGAGCAGTGACACTGAGGTAACCCCTGGGGTGTATCTGCGATCTCCCATCCATTGGTCAAGATTCCTCTTGAACAAGGCCAGCGAGGTGCTCTGCCTCACATAAACCGGGATTTTGTTCCACAGCATAGGGAGTCTTTGGGTGATGAATCTATCCCTCCAGCATGTCATATTAATAACCATGTCGAGGTTTAAGTCTCCGCCCTTGTGGCTCTGAGGGATCTAGATTTTTGAGATGAAGCATGTTCATCAAATCTGGGTTTGACATGGCCTTGTATGTCAGGCATAGGTCACCTCTGAGCAAGCGGTAAGCAACTGAATATAACTGGAGTTCTTTCAGTCGGGCAGCATAAGACAGATTTTGAGACCCTTTATCCTTTTGGTGAGGAACTTTTGTGGCCTCTCCAGCTGCTGCAAGTGTCAGGTCAGATACATTCCGAATGGGGCATTGTACTCGATCATTGGTCTGATGAGTGATGAGTATAGGAGACTATGACTTCCCTTGATCTAGATGTGAATCCCTTCATGATAAGGTGGGCAATGTAGAAGGTCTTCCTAACTACTTTTGCAATATGAGTGTCGAATGAAAGGCTACTGTCAACCTGGGTTCCCAGGTCCCTAATAACTTCTTCTGTGTTCAGGGATTGCCACCTATATGGTAGCTAGGGGTAACCTTATTTTTCCCGAAGGGTATGACTATGCATTTCTTGGCATTTAACTTTAGGCCATGGCTCTGGCACCAGTTATCCGTTTCTGTGAGACCCTTCTGAAGGATATCTGTGTCGGATGTGTTTTCAACTACGGCCCAGTTTGCAGTCATCTGCAAACTTTGTCAGCCATAACCCTCCTGTGTTTGCTTGTACTTCAGAAAAGTAGATGCCAAACAAGAGTGGGCCCAGGACTGAGCCCTGTGGGACACCACTTGTGACAGGCTTTGAGTCTGACATGGCGCCAGCAACTCTGACCCTGTGGGTTCTGTCACTCAGCCAGTTTGCAACCCATCTTGTAATGTATGGGTTTACATTTAAGTTGATGAGTTTTTCAATGATACCCGAGTGAGGTATTGTATCGAAAGCCTTCGCCAGGTCTAGGTAGGCTGTATGGGACTGCCTTTCCCTCGTCAATGGCCTTGGTGACTGTTTCGAAAAAGTCAACCAAGTTTAAAAGGCATGATCTGCCTTTGACAAAGCCAAACTGGGTTGGATCCAAAGTCTGCAAGTTCCCTATGTCTTTATTTATGAGATCCATTATGATCCTCTCCATGGCTTTGCAGATAAGGCTTGTCAAGCTAATGGGACGGTAATTTCCAGGGTCGGTGGAGGCACCGCCTTTGTGGAGTGGGACCACAGTCGCTGTGCGCCACTCCCTGGGTACGTATCCGGAGGTGAGACTAAGATTAAACAGCTGTCCTAACTGTGGGTTTAATTCCTCGTTGAGTTCATGGAGCACACAGCCGGGGACACCATCAGGTCCCATGGATGCTGTGTTCTTTGCCTTGGAGAGCAGTTCTCCCCTGGGCATTAGAGATGTTTGGGGGCTACAATCATTTGGTATAGATATCTCTCCTTTAGGGGAGAAGTTTGCACTGAACCTGTCAGCCAGTATGTTGGCAATGTCTGTAGGATCAGTAATCTTCACATCATTTTGAACTAATTCTGAGCATATCTGTGAGTTTCCTCCTAGGTTTCTGACATAGCTAAAGAATGCCTTATGGTTGTCTTTAGAGTCCTTAGCTATTTTTTTCTCAAAATTAGCTTTGGATGATTTTATGAGAGCTCTTAGCTTTTTACTTATAGTGATCAGCGGTGTCTTACCTTTTAAGGATTTTGCTCTATCTTGTAGTAGCTTTCTCCTTTTGTTGTAGAGTTTGTTTATGGCTGGAGTCCACCAGACTGGATGCTTGCCTTTGGTACAAAGAGTCTTTGTTTTGCTTGGGATTGCCTGATCCATGCAGCCCTGCAGGTGCTGGTAGAAGGCATTTGTAAGTGATTCAGCGGTTTGAGTAATGTTAACCGCCGCTCAGGGGCCTTAAAGGAGACCACACTAGTCTTTAGAAGTGTGAAGTCGGCTTTTGAGAAGTTCTTTACTGTGGTCTTTTTCATTTCGGGTGGGGGCGGGATGAGGACCTCCAGCGAGATTAGTTTGTGATCAGATCTCACCAGTGAGGGGTATACTTCTGGCGTTGAACATTGTGCTCCCATGTTCGTGATGATGAGATCAAGTATGTTTTCTCCTCTTGTGGGGATGGTGACTAGTTGTTCCATGGCATTTGAGTTTATGAATTCCAGGAACTTTTGGGCTAGAGTGTTTGGGCTTGAGTAGTGTTCCCAGTCTATATTAGGGTAGTTGAAGTCACCTAGTATGATGGTGTTCGGAGATACATTTATCCCTCCAGTGTTTTTAGGAAGGCCATATGAGGTTCCTGAGTTTGCAAGGGTGGCCTGTAACATGCTACAAATTGCAGAGCAGTCTTGCCTATGGTTAATTGCACCTGGATGGTTTCCGATGCATCGTGCGATGCCACCAATCTTGAGGTGTGGGTGTCCTTGATGAATATGGATACCCCTCCTCCTTTCTTGGTATTGTCCGGGTTTTGATATGAGGTAAAACCTGATAGTGCTGGGGTGCTCTCAGGAGCCTTGAACCAGGTTTCTTTCACAGCACAGACATCGATGTTCTCCATACTGAGAAGGGCCTCGAGTGCGTGCATCTTGAGGTTGAGACTTCTGGCATTGAGCAGCATTACCCTTAGTTTTTTTTCTTTGTTTTGTTCTAGGGTGGTAGGTTTAGAATTTGAGCCTTGCCTAAAAAAGGCACTATGGGGGTGGCAAGAGCCTTTGCCAATATCCGGAATCCCAGGGGTGACAAGTGCAAGCCATCCCTTGCGAAGCAGCGTGGCTTGTCCAGCATGTCATCCCAGGCAGACAGACATTGGATCCCCTTTGAATGACACCAGAGTTTAAGCCAATTGTTAAAGCTGATCATCTTATCTCTGTATTGTGGCATCATTCTTGGTGAAGGTAGGATACTGCTCAAGGTCAGGGTCATACCTGCTTGGGCTACATAATCAGAGAGCTCCTCTATGTCTCTTTTCATGTAGTCCAAGGAGGTACGTCTCACTCGGGTCGTTAACACCGGCATGGACAATGATTGAGTCGTACTTGTACCTGCTGTTGAGAGACCTGAGTGCATGCGTTATGTGGCGGATTCTAGCACCCGACAGGCAGCTTACTGTGACCTTCTCCTTACTCAGTCTGGTGAGCGGGACGTCAGTGTGTCTGACTATGGAGTCACCAATGACTAGTGTGTCTGGCATTGTGTTTGGCCTTAAGGGCTGTGACTGCTTGACACTCTGACTGTGTGGTCTATGTGTTGCAGGTGTTGTGTTCTGAGGTGGTAGTTGTTTGGGTGTCTGCTTTGGTGGCCTCTGCTGTTTTGGTAGATTTTTGATCAGAGCCTCCGAGTATGTCTTTGTGTGTTTATGTGTATGATTTGAGGTTGTGATGGTATTATGTGAGACTGGGTCTATAGTGTGTGTGGTTACCTTCTCCTCCTGTCTGGTCATGCCAGTCCTATGTTGAGAGAGATATGAAGGAAAAAACGTAGCTGGATGCTGCTGATGTTTAAAAACATAAAACAATTTATTCCAAATAAGAACAATGCATTGCCATTATTTAAAAAACATCCCACCCAATCATCTTTCAATAAAACACCCGCCTTTTTTTTAAGCACAGGTTTGAGAGGGACCACATCATTCAACCCTGGATCCCTATGTGCTGTAAGTTCCAGGATCCATTTAGTCTCAGCCAACTCAGTGTTCAATGTGACATCCCCCCCCCTACTGGTCAGATACAAATTAACAATAACCCTGAATGAGAAACAATGTTGTGGATATCTCTTAACATGCCTAAACAATGCATTACTCTCATTGGCATTCCTAATATTAGACAAATGCTGAAGTATTCGTTCTTTCAATTTTTGGTGTCTTCCCTACATAGTAGCTTGAACATGAATTACATTCAGCTATATAAACCAGGTCGGTGGTATTACCCGTGTCCTCCCCTTGAAAACATACACTTTACCATTGTTGGATGACAAACTCCACACCTTTTTAATGTAGGCAAGCCTTACAATGACCACATGGGACAGTTCCTACTCTTCCTTCTATTAATAAATCTCCCTTCCTTACACAGGACATCCTTCAAATTCTTGTTTCTTTTAAAAAAAAATTAGGTCGTGTACCTACCATGTCCCTTAAGGAATCATCACTAGTTAAAATGTTCCAATTTCTCACGATAATATCACTGACTCCTCTAGTATCACTTCCATAGTCAAGCGTGATTTTACGGTGTGTTCTAACTCCTCTGTTACTTGATCATTGTGTGATGTGTCCAACCATGGTCTATATCTATTTGATCTATATTGTTTATTTTTACTGATGACATCCTTTACCATACCCTCATTATAACCTCTCAACAAAACATCGCCCAAATACAACTCCCCTCGAACTGACCATCGTCCTTACTCAGCCTGGAAATACGTCCTACCTGTCCTTGGACGACATTAGGGAAAGTATGTCTCGGATGCATGCTTGATGATTGGGTGGGATGTTTTTTAAATAATGGCAATGCATTGTTGTATACACATCTGAGGAAGGGATTAACCAGTACTTGTCTTATTTGGAATAAATTGTTTTATGTTTTTAAACATCAGCAGCATCCAGCTACGTTTTTTCCTTCATATTTGTGCACTTGTTTACGGACAGCTGGATTTGGCAGAGCAACGACCTTTTTTCCTTTGATTTTATGTTGAGAGAGCTCAGCCTCCAGTTTGCAAGGAAATCTCCTATGCAGTAGGTTTGCACTTCCTAATGGAAATGGTATCAATTTGGACACAAAAGTACTTTGTACCACCACAGTTGGTCAGCTGGCAATTAATTTTTACCTAAGCTCAGACAGTTTTATGACTTGGAACCATGTTATTGTATGGTCATGATGCATGTATTGCCTCCTCTACACATCATGACCTTGTTACTGGTCAAGCAGTTCCTTAAAGGAGTATTACATCTCCATCTTTCTTTAAAGACACCCCCCCATGGGGTTTGAACGTCATAGTTTTTAGGCTTTCCTTGCCACCATTTTTGCTTGTTAATTCAGTAGCACTGAAGTTCATATATTGAAAATGCTCTTTGTGGTAATTGTCACCCCTGCTCGTATGAACTTTGTACTTCTGGCCCATATTAGATGGGATCCATACCTTGTCTTTCACAGAGACTGGGTGTTCATCAGAATGTGCACACATTTTCTTCAAATGGTGGATGTGGTATTTTCCTTAAATCAGCACATTAATCTCCATGAGGGCAGGAGTCAGTGTAAAGAAGGCCCTTCATAACTTGAATGTACACTAATAGCTTAAGTGGCATCCATAAAGCGTGCACAAGTTTAGGAAGCTGAACCAGTTGTTCCTTATTTTTGCGCTATAGAGACGGTGACTTGCAGCTGCCAAGCAAATGTGTTCCACTTCAATTGCCAGTAACATTCCGTTTTGCTAGGAGGTGACTGACCTAGCCACTGGCAAATGCTGTAGACAAGGCTTACTCCACTAAAGGATTAGCTACTGCCCCTGTTGTTCACAAATGTTTCCATGACATATTTCTGTGCCATGGCCAGTAGTTTTCAGTGTACACCCTTCACCAAGTATTACTGTCTCAAAGTGACTCTGAAAAATAAGTACCATAGGACTTAGAAGTCTTTCGCCTGGGCTTGTACAGTCCTCCAGCTTCTTCTGTCTTGGTCATTAAAGATTGGGATTCATCCTATTCAAGGACCCAACAAGGAAGATTCTTGAGGTTTGCTATCACCAGTACTTTCTTACTGTATCATTTGATGTATGATAGTACCTTTTTTAAAGGCTTAGAAGTACTCTTCCCCCATTTCCCCATGTCTGAATGTTTTTCTTCCAGCCTTGGCTGTTGTGGTTCCTTCCCTCTAGGTAAGTATATATTGGTATAATGCTTATTGGATAATATAAGAGAAGATCTTATTTGCTGTTTCCTGATTTGCAGGGAAGCAAGTATTAACTACTGCCATAATACAAACTGCCAGACATAAGGAATGCACTTGCATATGTAGCTTGTATGTTCCATCAGAGCATGAATTGCTAAGGGCATGCGGACTGTCCTCAGTGTGAAATCGTAGAAGGAAAAAAAAGTGCTAAATTGTAATTGGTGAAGATGAAGCCAACCATATCGCTACAGAATGCTGTCTTATAAATCAAATGATATGGTAACAGTATATCTGTCCTGTTATCTTCTGCCTCAGACTTGATCATGCAGGGTGAAAGTTTTATGACTACTTTTGGAAGCACATGATGGGTTTTGTGAGATAAAACACCTTGTGTGATTTTATGCTTCTGTTTTTAAGGCAGACGTACAGTGCACTCAATGATCAGTATAATCTTCAAATTTATCTTGCTTCATGACATAGGATATTCCTAAATGTGCCATACAGGTATCTGTCAGAATTGTTTCTCCTGTAAGAAAATATATTACACTGCAATGACTAGTTTATAGGTGTATGTAAAACTGTTTACCGTCCTCTTTTTTCTTGCCTTTGTATCACATTGCCCAGGGTTTAATTTATTTGACAGATTTTCAAGTACAAATTCTACCTTTGTAGCTCAAGAATCAGGGAATAGCCAAAAATGATTAGGGGCAAAGACCCCCAGGTCAAGGAGTTTTTTAAATGTTCTTTTTCAGTTTAAAAAGTTAATGGCATAACAGGATTTGTTAGTTTTCTGAAGAATACGAAGTCTGAAACTAATGTCTAGCATTATTGTTGTTGATGTTATTATTATTATTTTGTGCTGTAATATTTAGTGATTTCCAAGAACACAGGAAAGATTTAAGGCAAAGTGTGGGACATTCTGCAGAATCACTACCAGTTCAGATCTACATTTTTAAGCATAATCCAAGTAACGTATAAGTGTAGACTACATATAGTTAAAGTAAGCATATGATTGTTTTGCTAAACCTGCACTTAGTGTTAATTATTGTACACTACTCTCACATATGAGAAAGTAAAACTTAGTGAGCTATTAAAGATTTATATTTCATTTCAAATGGAAAAATGATTGGTATTTTCAAAAGTGGAATAATAGTAGATTAAGAGATTTAAATGAAAATTGAAGCTGTTTAAGCAGTTAAGAAAGACTTACAGAGCTCCTAGAGATCTAGCAGTTTAGTTTAAAATATTGCGTGATCATTATACACCCACTCAGTTATATAAAAGAGGGCTTACAGATCCAGCAAATGATGGAATTTTAGTGTCAGTGAAGTTAATAATGCATGCTGTTGGTGAGAATGCAGACAATTTTATAACTGATATATTAGAAGGAATGCAATGACATGATTTTTTGGATGCTAAAATTGAATACAGTCCTGATATGTTTTTGTTCAAATTTGATAAGAATATGCTTGGTATTTTTTTTTTTTTTTACTTTATGACCTGAGTGAATTTCATCTGGCAACCATGAGAAGAAAGAGATTGTTATTAGCTGAACTAAAGATTAATCTTGTCCCTTTCCAGAGAAGAACTGGTGGGGATATTTACAATTTCTTTTTTTTTTTTTTTTTTTATGATCTCACAAAGAGGAATGTAAAGTTTAATAATGTAATGGCATTTCAAACTCGTTTCTCTTTCCTAATGTCTTTACCTAATGTTTTCTTGTTTATTTCCCCTCCTATTGTACTTCCTTCCTCTTTTATCTGGATGGTAGTCCTGTAATAAAACAGCACAATGTTGTAGTGGTTAGCGTTTCCACGTCACAGCAAGAGGTTCTCCAGGTCAATTCTCACCTGGGGTGCCTTCTGTGCAGAGTCTCCACGTCCTACTTGCAGGCGTGTGGGTTTCCTGTGGGTGCTCCACTTTCCTTCCACATTCCAAAGACATGCAGTAGGTGGATTGGACACTCAAAACTGGCCCTAGATGTGAGTGGGTGCGTGCGAGTGTGTATGGTGCACCCTCCGAGGAGGATTGGGCTTTGGACCTAGCAACCTGAGCCTGTAAAACCCGTAAAAGCTACAGAAACAATGAGTGCTGAAAGGTGCTCGTTGCCCGATGTAACACATGGTGCATAAACGGGGAAGAGAGAGAGTCCTGTAATAAATATTGTTTGAATGAGGTTGGTTTTAATGCTCAAAGATGGACATGAGTGCTTTTTATGGAACTGTAAAAAAAAAAAAAAATGAATGTAAACTACTGTTATTAGCTGATGAGGATGCAGCTCTTGAGACTGAGATTCAGTCCGTATGGTAAGTCGCATGATCACAGGGATATTGAAGAAGAGCCATACTTTAAAAATAAGTGAACCACAGGTGAATGACAAATTACAAATTTGTTAGCGCCCATGGCGAATGCTATTTAAAGGCCTTATTCTCAATGTCTTTCTGGAATTTATTTATGCCATATGCAACAAATAGATTTGATGAGTATAACGTGTAAAGCCAATAGACACACCCCAGAAAAAATATTCAGTCTAATAGGCATTTCCTTTAAATGTGCACTTAAAATTGAGTTATTTTCAGAAAACTACACAACTTTTTGTTTTTAAAATAATAATATGTAAGAAAGAAAGAAATGGTTAAAAAGCAGAAAATGGGGCATATTTCCCTTATTTAGTACATCAAGCAATAGAGAAACCAAGGCTGTACTGCAGTAAGATACTGTTCAATTTTATTAGCCTACATTTCTCAGAACTGAACTTCATTCTTTAGCTTAATTGTAACCCATTTTGTGGTTTAAATTTCTGGTATGCTAATAAGCACTAAACATGTACATTTATACCAATTAACACTCTTTTTGTGTGTTTTTTCAAAGGTAAAATCTATAAAGCCAGCCGTGCCAGTGAAAAAGTATTCCAGCATAGTATCATGTCACATTCCTGCATCAGTTACCCCTGGAATCCCACCTGTAGTACCAGCATTGATGGGCACGTCTTTTGTTGGCACAGGGCCAACTTACATGATGCCTGTCTGTCCATATGGAGGAGGTTTTACTAATGCAGCATATGGTGTACATTGGCCAGGCTCAAGTGGGCCAGCAGTGCCCCCAGGAACTGTAAGCACCACAACTACAGCGCAACTTCCATCTATAGGTACAACTGGTTTGCATTCATTTCCAACACAGCTGAAAAAACCTGTTGTCAACTCACCTGGCCAAAATATGAGGACTACATAACCGCAACAGCTCTTTTGTTGCATAGCTTTAATGTGAATTTGTTGTGCCTATAGGCAATTTGTGTGTCTCATTAGTTATGTTTTTTTTTTTATTGCAGCCAGCAGTCAATATAGGCCAAATAGTGCACATAGCCATATACTGTATTGAGCAGTCACTGTGAAATGTTTTCACAAAATATATTTAATTTTGCATTATTTGTTCCTGAGTCACTGCAGCAGCAGTTTGTTTTGTGCTTTCATGTTTCAGTGTTACTGTCCGTTAGCTAAACCTATGATGTACTTGAATTATTTTTGAAGATAATGATAACACAGCAGGAGTATAGTGCCTTGAACTGTGCTTTTCAGTTTTGCTGGAAAGGGATGTATAAAATATAAAAAAGGTATAAGTTATTTACTGTCTGCTTAAATATGTTTCTCGTGCATATTTTTCATTTTATAGGAGTTGAAAGGTTTACAATTGACATGCTTTGTCACATTAGTCTGTCAATGCCTTCATTTTAATAAATGAAAACACTTTTCTTGTCGAAAGAAATGCATATTTGCTAAATATATTCATTTTTGTCTTACTAATTAAATTGGTAATTATACTGGTCTGCCTGTTTTAAAGTAAGCATTATCCTAGTTTATATTTTTGAACTTAATTGTAAATGTGGACATGTTTACTAATTGCAGTAACATGCACTGTCCGGTGATCCAAAATAATGTTGTTTTACTTTTAACATAAATAAAACACAGTGCATCTTGGAACTTTCAGATGAGTTTACACTTGCCCAAATTTGCAGCTTAATTAATGTAAAAAACATAAATTGTATCAGCTGTAATATAAGCATTCTTTAAAATAGTACAGCCATTTAAAAAAATGAAAAGAAGCTGCAACAACACAAATGTTGATGTGGAGTACCCTATATTTTTTGTTGTAGACTGTGCAGTCATTAGTATTATTTCTTCTTTAAGTTATTGGTTATTCATTTCCATTATATGAACAAAGCCCCCATCACTGCTGCTTTATTTTACCCACCCTCTTTGCCAGATGCAGTTTTATCATACTTATAGTGCTCATTTGACTTTTACTAAAAAAAACTTTTGTCTTATTTCCTTTTTAAAGAGTTGTTAGGTTTTGTAGGTTTATGCAGTAAAAGCTTAAAATGGCTGCTAATTATGGTTTCACTTGTTACTGTTCCTCATAATTTGCACTTATTCTCTGATTGTTTTACAGTGTCAGTGATCACTTAATATGTGTGATAACAGTATTAAAAGTGTACATGTGGGCCTAATATATCAGTTTACATTTGGGGTAGTGCATGATGTATACTTTTTCATTCATATGAGCTTTTTATATATTAATCATTTTTTCACTTACTGTTCTGTAGTGAAAAGCAGTGGGACCCTTTTCACCATGTACTGTACTGTACTTTACAAATAAGCCAGGCATCTATAAAACCAAGCACACAGCATCTTGTATGGGGAAGTGAATGTTTGTCCTAATTGCTTTGACATGCACAGCATTGTAATGCACTTGTATATTATTTTTACAGGCCTTACAGAATGTTATTACCAGCCCATTTTAGACTTAAAGGCACATGATTCTGCTCTCCTGTAATTAAAGTTTCTGCCCACTGATGTTTTTGGCCTCCCAAGCTGTGAATTGTATAGTTCTGATGTAGTTAATTTTGCCAGTCTGAACTTTTTGATTAACCCCTGTAATTTCCATTATTCCATCAATTCAGATAGAACTGAATTGTATAGATGTATGCAGAATATTCTGCTTGGGTAAAATACTTACACTAGTAAGAAATTCATGTTATTTCTTTCTCATACTCTGGTTTTATTTGGTTGTATTTTTATGTCTATATGTTTTGTGAGTAAATACAAACCCTATTCTGTATAAAAAAAAAAAAAAAAAAAAAAAAAAACTGCTTGCACTAAAACTCAGTGTTTTGAATAGCTTTCTGCTTGTTGTATCTTTTGGGTTTCCCTATTTACTGACATTGTCAGTGGCACTAAATCACGAGAGAATTGTACATGTTAAAAATAAAACATATTTTGGGCTTGAAATGCAGTTTGCCTATTTACAATTTCTATAGCTGTTGTTCTGTTGTTAGTAACTGAAAAGGACTAATTCTACTACAATATTCTTAAAGATTTTTCTGGGTTGAGTAATATATAAGTCGTGGTGAAGTGCTGAAGCTAATAACTCCAGAGAACACTTTTGACAGGAGATATGTGGTACAGTGGTTTTTGGCGACATGCTGGCATCTTAACAGAAGTTTCTTATTTCTTTTGCATTTTGTAATCTAATATAAAATAGTTGTGTAGTCTCCAATGTTAACACATATTTACATCAAAACAATAAAACTGCAGGAAATATTAAAGATAAATAGCCCTATTAAGGTAAAGCAAATCTATTTATTTATTTATTGGTAAATATGCTAACCATACCTTAGTGTATGAAGGGGCCAGTAGACAATTTCCCATTATTAATTATGGAAAATTTGCAAACAAAGGGATACTGAGAAAAAAAAATGTGAATGTCAAAGGATGCTTTGAAAAAGGAGTGCAACTTTCCCATGGAATATTTTGTTCAGCCCACAGATTTTGAAACTGTAGTGCAGTTTTAGAATAGCAAGCCCAGACTGGCATGACACAGCTGGCAATCAAATTGATGTGCATCTTTACTGAAGTAAACCTAGAATTCATAACACCTGACACAGAGGTAATGGTCACTGACACTCCTGTTCTCTCTGTCCTCCCATCAGCAGTGAAACAGTGGTACAGTTTCCTAGAGTGTTATAAACACGTTGCCACTTCCATCTATCTCTGGATAAATTGAATATGCTCATATAAACTGTGTTTTTGGCCAGAGTATGGCAAAATACAGGTGTCTAGACACACTAAAAATCATTCTCGGACTACTGTTTACTCTTCTGGGCTCTGTTAGGGGAACCTTCCTGAAGGAACTACTTTGCATAATAGATTTGTTCCAGATTTGAATCCACGTAATTGATATTCAGTAAGCAAAGGTTGTCTGCAGTTGTCTCCATCACAGCAGATGTATAAAAAAAGTTGCTGCCCATGGTATTTGTTGAAATAAACCAATACAGCAGAGATTTCAAGGCACTGTTGTACAAAGCTGGAGCTTGAGTCACTTTAGTTGCCTAAAGAGAAGGCATTAGTATTAATAAACAGAATTTGTTTATTAGAAAAATGAATAACTGCTATTTTGGCACTAAAAAACAATGTAGTCCAGATGCTAGTAGAGTAGTTACTAACTGTAACCTCAAGGACAAAGCTTTTTTATATACACATTTATTAAATTATAACTTTAGTCATAGGCAAACATACATTAACAGAAAAAATAAAACCATATTAACATTTTTCCATTTACATACATTACTATCACATATCCTTTTTTCTTTGTTGTTATCATCAGTCCAACATTACATAATTTACTCAGTTCCTTGACTTCCCTTAGACCTCACTTCTCTTCCTCCACCTGAACATTATTCTGCATGTATTGTTCCCACAGTTTCCATTTATTTCTATGTAGTTTGGTTCTACCTTTTTCTAGAGATCCTTCTTCTAGTTATTTTATTCCTTTAACAGTTTTCAATACTTCTAATATAGATGGTTTAGCTTTTGTTTTCCATTTTCTAGTAATTTACTTTTTGGCAACCAACAGCATTAACAAGACCTTACTATGTCTAGGGAATTAAGATCCTGTGTCCCAGCTCAAAAAAATGTATCCTTAGTTATAACCATTTGCTTACCCAATATTTCTGACAGTATATTTTGTAGGGAATTTTTTAAATCTGCCAACTCATTACACTCCCAAAACATATGTTCCCAGTTACTTCTTACTTCCCCATCACACCATTTGCTATCTACCTGAGGGAAAAAAATCTTTGCAGTCTGCTTGGAGTATAAACATACCTATGTGAACACCTCCAAGGAAAGATCCTAAACCTTCTGGAATTGGTTGCATACATGGGAGACATACATATGCCCTCCCTTTGTTCCTCTTGAAACCTACTTTTCCATTCTCTCTCTCCCCAATCTTTTCTAAACTACACTAATTGATTCTTATAGTTATCGTGCAATATTGTATATGCCCTACTAATTATCCTTTTTTTAACAGCAGCTTCTCTTCTAGATTCTACTAAAAACCCCGCCAGAGTAGGTCTTTTACTTAAGATTTCCCTATCCCTTTCTATCTGCCGGTACTCTGCTATCAATCCCTGGTACAGAAAACAATCTCTAGCATGTAGTCTAAATGTCGTCTTGGTCTCATCGCACTTTGGTACTTTTCCCTCTGTAGTTATTTGCTCCCATAGCTCTTGACCTCTTAATTCAAGAAATCTGGGCAAAGCCTGAAATAATGGGGGGGGTCAAATTCCCCAAAATAGGGACAGATTTAAAATATTGCTCTTATAAACTTAGAAAGTTGCTAGAATAATAGGATGTGTGTTAGTGTGCATTGTCTGAAGGATATGAAGTCTGAAACTCAAATATATCTCATTATTTAGTGACTTAAATCTCCAGTGATTTGTGAGAAAATAATGAGTTTTAAGATAAAAAGACCAAAAACAGGAGGCAGAAATCTGGACATTCTATGAAATCTGGACAGTTTTAGTTCCTTAGCTAGTTTTCTCCAGTTAATTCCAGCTCCTTCTAGCCTATTTTTGTACCCTTACTTGCAGTCATCCCTATTGGCAAAATCTCCTTTCTCCATTCTTGTGTTGGCCTAGTTCTTAGAATACTTTCTGTTCCCATAGAAATTTAATATTTTGTATCATTGTTGATCTCCTTAAGGGTCTACATCCAAAAATCCCATGCTCTGTTTCTTGAACTTCCCCCACTTCATTACCATCCCATTTTGAATTATAACCTTCTGCTTGTGGTATTGACATGAGCCTTAACTGTTTATTTCTAAAATTCAAATGAGGTAGTCCTAAACCACCTTGTTCTATTGGATGAATCAACTTATCTCACTTAACGCTTGCCCTCTTCCCCTCACAGATAAATTCCTCCAACTCTTTATTAATTATTGTCCACAACTTCTCCTCTGGTTGATAAAAAATATGCCTTACCCATATAGAAAATTAAATGGACTAAAACATTTTCAGTGCTTACAATCCATATCCATAATCAAGAGCTTCCAGTTTCTCAGATTTTGTATTATCTTTGGTTTAGTCTCTTCCCACATATCTTAGCTCCCATAACAGAAGCCTTTTTAATCCATATTCCTAAGTACTCCATCTTATTTTTCCATAAATGTTTTTTTTCTGAACCAGTTCATGTGCGGGTACATAATTTATGGTTATAGCCTTTGTTTTTACCTTCATTAATTTTGAAACTGTCTCAAAAAGTTCCATAGCACTGAGATGTCCTTTTCTGGATTTATCAGGTACCAAATATTAATCTGCAAATAGACAACTTTCTTGATTACCATACAGATTATATCCTTGCATTTCTAACTCCCTCATTTCCTTTGCCAATGGTAAATATAAAGCAAATAAAGGTGAAAGAGGACACCCCCTACCTTGTTCTTCTGTTCAAACCCAACTTAGAAGCCCTCCCACTTTATTTTTTCCTCCAAATTCTTCATATATACTAATTAAACTTCTTATTGTATTAGGTAATGCAAATGCTTCCATTGCTCTACTCATAAAATACCAGCTTACTCTACTGAATGCATTCTATGCATCAAGACCGAACAACAACAGCAGCAGCATTTTTTTACAATCTACTTCCCTCTGGATCATTATTGTTCTGCTAATGCTGTCAAATGTATACATCCTCTCCACAAAACCACATTGATCCATATCTATCAATTTTGGAAACACCTTTGCCATTCATTTAGCTAGTATAGACATAAACATTTTATAATCATGGTTTAAAATTGAAATGAGTCTATATGAAGCGGAGTCTGATGGGTCTTTGCCATCCTTGGGTAAAACAGCCACCACAGCTTTCTTGCAATATATTAGTATTTCCTATCCTGTTAAACAAAATCTTAAAGATCTTTATTACTTTCTTCCCTCCTAACTTCCAGACTTCCACAGGAGTACCATCTGCTCCTGGAGACTTTCCAGAAGATTGATTATACATCACTTTTTTATCTATTCTCCTAATATCTTAATTAATTGTTGAGCCTCATCTACTGCTAACCTTGGAATAATTAAGTCTTCCATAAATATTTCCATTTTTGCACTTTCTTGATTTCTACATTTCTCTGCTTCATGCAAATTTTCATAAAATCTATGAAATATCTCATATCTTTACAGGGTCTCTGGATATTTTTCTTGTTAAAGGCTTCCCAAATTAGGGAACAACCCTGTAAAATTCTGATGCCTAAGTCACTGTGTTAAAAATGTTTGTGTTCTGGAGTTATCAAAAATTGCTCTTTCTAAACTCATGCATATTACCCAGCTACTCCCTTATTTTCTTTTTATCACTCTGAATTTACACATCTTCCTGTTCTGTGAGATTCCCCTTATTTGCAATACTTTAACTTTTGTCAACCCCTCTAAGTAATTCCTATTACTTTGTAACCATATCTCATTCCTTATTTCTGCCATGTTTTTAAACTCCATTTTCATTTTATTCTACTCACCTGCTATAACTTGTTTAGAAATTTCTATCTTCCTTAATAACTCTCAAATTTCCCCTACTCATTCCTAAAATTCCTCTCTTTTAACAGGTAAACTGAAAAGTGCCATTTTTTAATTTTTGCTTCATTACCTTGCATTTTTACTTTAGTTTTTATAGGTACATGATCTGAAATAATTATTGGATATGCATTGAAGCTTTCAATTAAGTGCAAATGTTCCTGTGAAATATAATTTCTATCTAGTCTGGCCCAGTTATTGTAAACTAGGAAATAATATACAAATTCTGTCAGAGTTCCTACTACTGAATTCACATCTTTCCTACCAAATATTTTTATAAATGTCTTCAGAAGTCTGTTCTCTTTTGTTATATTTTCCCTTCACGGTCCCCCTGATACATCCTCACAAATGCAAATCAAGTTCCCATCCCCACCTATAAGTAATATTTTCTGCTGAAAGCTAATTATTTCCCCCACATTTTTGTTAAGCTCCATAGTAGCAGTTTTTGGTGAAATATAAATACATGCCAGCATAATCCTCCTTTCTTGCCAATAGCCCCTTACAATGACAACTCTACCATTATTGTCTTTTTTCTTCTATCACTATTTGAGCCCTTCTAGAGATTAGTATAATTACCTACCCCACTTTTCTTTGTCCATGAGATTCTGCTGAATATCCATCCTGAAATCCTTTCTTTGTCAAATTCGCATGTTCGCTTCTTTTCAAATGTGTCTCTTGCAGCATTGCTATTTGCACTGTGCATTTCTTAATATTTCATTACTCTCTCCTTTTTGTTTGTACCTGCAAGGATATTTATGTTCCACAATAATATGGATAGGATTGTCATTATGACAAAAAAACTATAGTTCCCACCTATTATAAATGACAGTTTTTTAATGTGTATCTCCATCTTTTGTGTTGCATGCACACACACTGGCAGGATGACCTTTTATATTGTTGTTCACATATTTTAAGAAGTTTTGGTTTAATGAAAACCCTCAAACAAAAAAATTAAATACATTTTCAAAATAACCCAATCCTGTATTAACTTAGAACAAACACAAAACCATATGCATCTTCAATAAATGACATTTAACACACCAGATAGAAACAAATGGTCAGCTAACCTAAAATTAAAGTAACCCATGCTAAAGTGCATGCTACATCCTGTGTTCCCACATCCACTGATTTCTGTCTGTTATTTTCTTATCTCTGTCCCCTCCCAGATGTGAAAAACAGCTTGTATACTTTCATAAAACATTAACTTTAGCTCTAAGAAAAAGTGCATTCCCATCATTAAATACAACTAAATTGTGCACTGTTGTATTAAATGCATTAAACTATTAAGGTTGCCAGGAAGTCTGCTCTCCCTTATTCACTTCCCATAATTTCAAACTTCATTTATCACTGAACTTCTTGCCATTGTGCCTCTAAATTTTGTATTTCCCTTGATAAAGAATGCTCAGAGCTCTCAATTCATTGCTTGCACCTGCAGACAGCTCATCTCCATAGTAAAGTACTCAATGAATATTTGTAAACGTCACTCAAAACAGAGTGTACAGCTGCCTTCATCTGCAGACTTCTGGATGCCACTGAAAATTTGCTAAAAAAACTAGGTGATGTCTTTGCAGATGTAAGAAATTTAATTTTCATGGCTTTCGTCATTTTGTCTTATTTTTAAAGCCTACTTACTTACAAAAACACTTATAGCTCAAACCAAAGGCATTAATCTAGACATTTACCCTTGTAAAAAGAGAAAATATCTTAATTTAATTCTACATGTAATATAATATTATCAGTGCACTTTTACACCCCAACCCAGCAGTCCAAGATCACAGCATTTTAACATTAAACTTGATTTTGTGCCGCCTTTCTTCTTTTATTATACTGTAAAGTCTATCTTTCCTACAGTTAAAAATGTACTTATTTATTGTAATATCTTTAGCACATGCAACAGTCACTGAAGAATCTCCCCCCATATTTAAAATACCCCTGACTACACGATACACAAAACTATTTTACTATATATAACATGCAGTTTATATCATTAAATGTTTCATACTAATCAGAACAGTTACTTTCCCCCTTTAAGGGTCCTTCTAAACAGTAATGGCAGAAAGGGGAGTATATGCTTTACAGTCCACCCACAAGTTTAACAGTCACCAAAAGTCCAATTTTTTTTCAGCCACTTTTTCTTACAAAGCCATTTTCACAAATATGATTGATGCTTTATAGTCTCCCATTTATTCATTAATTTTAGTGTTGCTAACTTCTCCATCTCCTAACACCAGACTCTTGTTCAAGTCCTGATTCTTCTAGTCAACTCTTGTGCTGCTTTTTTTTTTGTCAAGGATTTTCCTTTGGAACACTGGAAAAAGTTTCAATGGTAAAGCCACTCTATGAACCTTACTGTCAGAAGGATGAGAAGCAAAGTCCCCTTCTGATTGCTGGCTCACTTTTTTATTGTAAAAACTTTTTTTTATTTCCTCCTTGGCCTGTTCAGCATCAAAAAATTATTTTGATCCTCTAGGGGAAAAAATTACTCATAAGGCAGCTAGATTACAGCAGCTTAAATCTTACACCTGCCTCTTAACATTCCGTGATTGCTGGGATAAATTTACTTCTTTTCTCCCTGGTATGCAGTGAATAATCATTTTCTACAAATGTTCTGCTATTCCCAGTTTTAATAAGGTCCTTCATGTCATAGTTTTGTTGGGATCAACTCTTTTGGCTGGTATTGGATTGCATCTCTACTAATACAGGTCTTGGCTGCTTTCTTATGGCCAGGTTTGGAAACATACACTCAATGTACCCTTTCAATTAATAAATCCTGTTGTGGAACTCCAGTTCATTTTTGCTTTCATAAAATGAATACAGTCTGTTCCTTTCACTTTCTCTGATACAGTAGAAAATCTCAAGTTGTCTCTGTACACAGTCTTCTAACTGTTCTTTTTTAGAAACAGCTATTCTTGAGAAGTCTCATACTCAGCCAGCTTTTTCTTCATTTTAATCTTTGATTTTTGCAGTTTTAAGAGTTCATCTGAACAGCTAATTAAAGCTGCTTCTATTTTCCCTCCTTTTGTTATTTGAGTTTATATATTCCTTCAGTGTTTCATTTATTTTAATCACCTCCCAGTAAACTTAAATTTTTTCCCTCTAAATTACTGGAAGCAATCTCTTAAGCTAAATCTGAACCTTGAACTCCTTTTTTGCTGAGCAGTTCTAGAATCCTTCCCAGTCAGTGTTTTCTCGTCACCTTTTCTAGTTGATTTTCTTTCATGTTTTCAAAATTTCTTCTTTGCTGGCATCCAGGCAGTATACTTACTAGCCAGTAAATGAATTTTAGCCAAAAACTGTTTCAGTGGCACTCCTTTTTCTCAGTTTGTTTTCACACTAGGAGAGTTGAAGTTAATATGTTGGTCAGTGTGCAGTCCCTCAAGGACAAAGATTGCTAGTTTGCAATACATACTAGATAGCCACAGTTACTCCTCCTTGAAGTTAACAGTTATTTAGTCACTGCTATAATGTATTGCTGTCATCTTTGCATTAAAATATACTGAAGATATCCATCCATCTTTTCTTCTGCAGCATAACATATGTGTGCAAACTGCAAATATACAGTTCACATGGGAGTCCTCTTCGAGGATGTACATTATGCTAGCCTACTAAAAAGGTGGTCAGATGTTCACCTGTAATTCCTGAAGCCCAAGTTCAAGAAAATACTCTGGACTTGGTGTGAGTTTCCCATGCCAATAATCCTTCCCATTTGTGTCAGCCAGGTATGAGGGAACTAAAGGAGAAACCCCCTCATGGAGACCAGAGATCCCTACCTACAATTATACCCTATATGAAGGAAGAAATATTATAGATACATGCCTTTCCTGCCATATGTAGGACAGAATAAAATGTCCTGCCTCCTAAAGTAAACTTTAACAATATCACACATCAGATCCACATTCTTTTACCATCCTTTCTTACAGAAATTCACTATTAGTGCTTTGAAAAAGAGACTGACATTGAGGTATGTAAATGCAAAGACATTTTTAAGAAAGTGAAGACCAAGTTTACTTACTGAAAAAAATTGTATTGACAAAGTGTGATCCTAAAGACACATTCAGAAGTGGATCATATGTCCAGTCCTGGCAAAGCTAAGTAGTTCACATTCTACTTAAATAGACACTTAAAAAACTAATTAACCTTTCAGCACTTTTAATAAATCAGTTCCTATACCAAACCAATTAAAAAAAAAAAAATATATATATATATATATATATATATATATATATATATATATATACACGGACACTTTAAAACTACCATTAATCAAAGTGTATAATTAATATATACAAAATAAAATACTGTTTTAATATTAAACTTGTATAAAATTCACATTTCTAATTGCCTTAGTTTCAATATAGTGCTTATGGATCAGTATTCATTAAGCCTCGGTGGGTTCATGGCATTCATAATAAGCTGCCATTTCAATTCACATTTACTTAAGTGTTCCTCAGTAAAATAACCTCGACCATCCTTAACTATTTGTTCAATTACTATAAATTTAAAAATGTGTAAGGGAAATACTGCTACATGTACATAAAGAGCATTAGTATTCTTAGCGTTTTTAATATCAGTTAAATGCTCATATATCCTTTCTTTGAACTTCCTACTGGTTTTGCCAGCATAATAGGCTGAACATTGTTGGCAACATGCAGTATAAAGTACCCATTTTGATTCACAATTATAATGTCCTAACACTTTATATATCTTCCCATTAACTGTGATATTTTCAGTGGTCATCAGATAGGGCAATGGGAACACCTCCAACATTTAAATACACCCCTTGGTTTAACGTTAGGAAGGGTAAGACTGTTAAACAGTTACTGGAGAAATCTAAAACAAGTAATAATGTTAGACCAAGGGGTTGTAGTCAGGTCTTAATTCCCCTTTGTTCCATGGGAGTAGGTCACTGGCAAGTCATTTTTATAGAATTTGCTTACTGACTGGTTTTCCCTCCCTATCCTAAGCAAAGTATATATATAACTGATCTGATTTCCTTCATTCTCTCTAGATAGTCCCAGTTATATCTGTACATTCAGTGCATGCAATGTTCTTTCCCCTTACTCTGGGGTTTAGCAAGAGCACAGGATGATGAATAATATGATTTGAGGAAAGCTGTGTTACCAGTTTGGGCATAAATGTAGGGTTTGTCCTTAAGGAAGATTGAAAAAAGATTTTTGCACATTAAAGCTTACAGCTCAGAAATTATTCTGGAAGAAGTCATAGCCACCAAAAATAATGTCTTCAAAAAAGGGTCTTCAGGGAACCTGAAGCAGTAGGGTCAAAGGGTGCCAGGGTTAGTTTCTGTAATACATACAGTGGTCTGAGATGCAGCACACCCTTTGAGAATTGATGGATTGGCAGTGAAGTGTGTAGGAAAAGTTCTAAGAGCTGCCAAGATGAGATAGCTGAAACGTTCTCTCAGAGGCATAAGATGTTCCTGATTTGTAGAGGTGTGACAGTCAGCTAAGAACCAGAAACACTCTAGCTGACTTTGAGTACTAGTCTCTGTCAAAGCACTAAAAGGAGAATCTCTACCACTTTCATCAGTATGGCTTCCTAGTATCTGGTTTACTAACCTCCCTCATTCTATACAACTCATCCTCTGCAAATGTATGTGGATGGAATGGGTAAAAACCCATCAATGTTGTCAGTCTTAAAGTTCTGAGGTTAGGATGTAGTAAGATCCATTCTTCAATGTCAAGAAATCCACATGCTGATGTAAAAGTATTGGATGCACCCTTGCTAGACTTGGCAACAGAGAGAACCACTGTTGCCTAGGCCAAAAGGGATGCTATTAAACGCATTTTTGGACTTTCCTCCTTAATCTTCCTCAGTACCCTGGGGAGCAGGGAATTGGTAAGCAATCATAAAGAAATATAGCTATGTAAGGAATTGTGAAAGCAACTATTTTCCAGGCTCTTGGAGCTGCTGTCCTGCAGCAAAATCTGAGTTGTCTATTTTGTGGTAAAATAAAATATATCTTTTTTGGCATTCCCCAACTATAGGTCAGAGACAAGAGCATATTTCTGGTCAGCATCTATTTGTGTGTATTAAATGTGACCTGCTCAGTCTGTCTGCTGAACACCTTCCTGTGATGGGACATACAATACAATGCAGTGGCAGAATATGAGGTGATGGGGTATATGATACAATGAGGGTCAAGCCTGAGTTCCAGTCTGCACAGAAGTTAGAGTGGGTTCCCCATGATTGTTGCTGTACCACATCACTGTGGTGTTGTCTATGAGAATGTGCAGTATGATCCTCATCCAAATCTGTTTGAATGCTTTTAGTTCAAGTACGACAGCCATAATTTCTTTTACATTTTATGTGCTTTCCTTCATATTGCTGTCCCATGTGCCCTGAACTATCAGATTCCCCCTACATAAGCCCTCCATCCAATACCCAAGGATTTTGTGGTGAAGGTCTGGGTCCCTTGGGCAAGCTAGAAGAGCATCTTTAGATTGAGATGCATCTGGTTTCCCACTATGAAATCTTTTTTTTTTTGTTAACAGGGGGTTGGTGTCCTTTAGAGAAAGGGAGTATTGACACCATCAATTTCTGAGGTACCATTGCAGTTTCCTGACTACAAATAAACAAGTTCAGATTGCACAGGATCATCCAATACCAACAGTTGAGGAAGTAGAACCAAGAAAACCAAATATAGTAGTCAAAAAAGGACAGAGAAGTGTCATTAATCACTAGGTTTGGCTATTTGAATGGTTAGAGCATCTTCTGTACTGAGATATGCAAAGTCATAAAATACCATGATCTGCAAGCAGAAACTAGAGCAATATCGGATAGATGCCCAGTTAGTTCCAGTAGTAGTAGGAGCAACAGGGTTAATAAAAAAAAAAACTTTTAAAGTGTACTTAAGTATGCAACCAATGCATGTAACTCTGTATGAACTGAAGAAGAAGGCAATTCTGGGTGCATCGCAGGTGCTAAGAAGAGCACACTTGACGAACATCAAAGACATAAGCAATACTAATTTCTTGAACTCTAATTGTAGCTTGACTTAGAAATGGGGTCCATTCATGTCGCTATAATAGAAGTCTAAAACATTTGGAGAAATTATAAAAGGGGCCTTGCTATAGTGACAGTATCAAGATGCAAGATGATATGTCTACAGAATCCTGAGGAATCCCTTTGCCAAGAGAAGAGTCCCTCTCTAACATGGATTGGAAGAACTAAGACATGAAGTGTAGTTTGCCTTTGAAAAGGAAGTGAAGTTGCTCTTTGTACAGCATTACTCCAAGGAAAAATATTCTCCCTTGTGAGGTGAGAAGAGACTGTGGGAGATTTAGGGAGAGATTCATCTGACTGGAAAATGCCAGTGTAAATTGCAAGGCCTTTTATAGGTTCATAGATTCTTACTAGGCTAACGACCACAAGAGCCTTTTTAAGCCTAGCCATGCATCCCAAATCTCTGCCAAGTTCTGATACCCTTGATAAGTGTAAGTATGGGCCTGGGAGATTAACCATTTACAACTCACCTGCATCCATTAGAGACATAGGTGCCAAACCAGGGATGAATTTCCAGTTTCCCATCCAGTTGTCCAAGTTGCACCTGAATTGGGTTAGGGCGGAACTCTGCTTCACATGAATGGGGAGCCTGTTCAATAGACAGGGTAGTCTCTGGGATACATACCTATCTCTCCAGCATGTCCTATTTATATCACAGACAAGGTTTAGGTCTTTAGAACAGGTAATTCTGGTGCTGTTTGTTTTGTGAATATGCAGGCGGTCCATCAGAGTGGGGTCTGACAATGCCCTGCATGCCAGGCATAGATCTCCCCTCAAAAGCCTGTAGGAGACAGAATACGGGGATGGGGCCTTGAGGTGGTCTGCACAGGACACTTTACTTATGCCCTGTATTCTTTTAGTGAGGAACCTTTCTGGATGTTACAGTTGTTGGATATACCTGGTTAGGTACATACCAAAGGGAGCACTGTTCTCGATGATAGGTCTGATGAATGCCGAATACAGTAGAACAATGACTTCCTTGGATGTAGATGCCATACCTTTGTTTATAAGCTGCACAACATAGAATGATTTCCTCACCACTGTAGACACATGTTGGTCAAAGGCTAGGTTACTATCTATGTGTGTCCCTAAGTCCCTGACTACTGGGTCAATACTCAGGGGTGTGATGTCAATATGATAGTTGTGATATAAGGAAATATTGCCAGTCCAGCTATCTGGAATTTCATAAATAATTCTATGTCATTTGTGAATATTGATATTTATACAGAACTGTATGTTATATACAGAGCTAAAATGGAACCACAGCATGCCCTGCTGACTTAGAACAGAAATGCATATAAACTATATACCTGTGCAAATGCATGTTTTAATAGTGTAAAATAAGTTGAAATAAGACTGCTTTATGATTGTGCTATAAAAGTTCTTTCTCAGTTTCAGTGTCGCAGACACAATGTCTAGAGCTAGAAGTTTTTTATTGTCTTGAAAGACAAGTAATTACTAGGTTTAAAATGTAAAAGTGTTTTATTACTTTCAGGATCTGAGCAAACATCTGAGAGAGATGTATTTTTAACACAAAGATGTTAGATTTTGTTAGTTTCTATTTTAGCCTGGGAACTGAAGTCAGGTGACAAAAAGTGATGTCATCCAAGCTAACCCAGCAGTAATATTTGATATTGATTTAAGAGCTCTCTCAGAGAGAGACTGGGCATATTTTGTATTTTGTCTTTGACCTGAAAACATCCACCCATCATCATATCTGCACTTGCCTTGCTCTGTAGGTAAGTTTTTTAGGGCATAGTAACTCTTTTAGATATAGTTATTAATATAGTAAAGATGAGTTTAGATGTTTTTTCTGTATTTATTTGAGACTGTCCTGCAATGTTTTAAATACTTCTGTGATTTTGAACTCTGACATTACTGTGTTATGTTACTGAGTATTGTCTTGTTCTTTTATTATTTAATATATTTAAACCTATCTTTATGGCTGATATTTGTGAGACATATTTAAGCTCTTTGAGTACTTGCATAGGTATTTGGTGACACTGTACAGGCCACTCCTAAAAAGCCTTGCAAGTCTTGGTCAGACTACCATTTGGATAATAGTAACATTACACAGTAGGATTGGGCACCCTTTGTTAAGGGCTTTCAAGTAGCTAATTAGGGGTTCTGGAGGCAGTGATAACTACCTTATGGTCTGCACAGAAGTGGACATAGCTAGTAAAACTGTGCCAGCCTTTCCCAGTTGTGTGTCTATGCGTAAATCAAATCTCAGAGTGTGTGTGTGTATCAGCTGCTTGGGCAGTGACATGAAGCACTGATTGGACAGAGAGTTTGTTGGGAGGACTTGGCTTGGAACCGTGGTTAAGGACTCGACTCTATAGCTGTGCCGGTAGGGAGTTTTACTGGGGATCTGGAGAAAGAAGGAGAAACCAGCTCCAGACTGACTGTGATCTATGTGTGCTCTTAAGGGAAATTGCACTTTACTGTGTGTGTACTTGTCATACTCTCGTTGTGTACATCCCTCACTGTTGCCAGTGGTGAGGATTGAGGCTCCTTGATTACTGAGCCAGTGCAGGGGCATCACAGTAGTTACCAGGAATGGATGACTTTCCAAAGGATACTATTATGCATTTCTTGGCATTTAGTTTTAGTCGGCCCCTCCTGGAGAACGTTTGTGTCAGAGATTCAATGACCACTCCTAATTTGCAATCATCTACAAATTTAGTCAGCCAGAGACCACTCACATTGGCCTTGACTTCTGAGAAGCAAATGCCAAAAAGAAGCAGTCCAAGGACTGATCACTGAGGGACTCCACTTGTGACTGACCTCTTTGTAGAGGTGGCCTCCCCAATTCTAACTTCTTGGGTCCTGTCTGTGAGCCAGTTGGCTATCCACCAGGTGACATATGGGTTTGTTCCTAACCTCTTGAGTTTGTTAACAATGCCCGAGTAGGGTATTGTATCAAATGCCTTGGCCAGGTCAAGGCAGCAGTGTGAACACTTATGCCCTCATCCATTGCTTTGGTGACCTTCTCAAAGAAGTCCACCAGGTTGAGTAGCCATGATCTGCCCTTGAAACCAAACTGGGTTGGATCCAGTGCCTGGAGGTTTACTGTATCTCTGTTGATCATCTCCATGATAATTCTTTCCATGGTTTTACATATAAGACTAGTGAGACTTATGGGTCTGTAGATGACCCACCTTTGTGCAGAGGGATGAATGTTGCCTTTCTCCATTCATGAGGCATGAAGCCTGTTTGGCAGCTACAGTTAAGTAGTAATTCCAGGGACCCTGACAGGTCATGTTTCATGTTATTTAGAAGGCATCCTGGGATATTGTCTGGAACCATTGATACAGTGTTCTTGGTCTTAGAGAGAGCATTAAGGACCTGTTCCCTAGTCATAGTAGGGGGAGTTATATTTGATGATATTTCCTGAGGGAAGGTTGAGGGGGAGAGAGGGGTAAAGTTGGAGCTGAATTTATGAGCCAGGAGGTTTGCTGTATCTTCTGGCTCAGTATAAGTGGCTCCATTTACAATGAGCTCTGCACACAATTGTGCATTGCCTTTGAGGTTGCGGATGTATCTAAAGAATGCTTTGTGGTTGTCCTTGGCCTGGAAGGCCAGACTTACCTCAAATTTGGCTTTGGTAGACTTTATTTGTCCTCTGAGTTGTTTATTTAGTTTGATGAGAGTGCTTTTATCCTGCTGGCTACTGCACCTCCTAATTTTTGCCATGAGTTTCTTCCTCCTGTTATATAGCCTATTGATTTTGTAATTCCAGCAGGGTGGCTCATTTGTTGAGTTAGTCTTGTACTTCCTGGTGGGTACAGCTGCCTCTATGCAGCTATTAACATGCTTGTACATGGTTTCTGTGAACAGTTCTGCATAGGCAGCAGTGTTCTCAGGGTTTATAGGGGCTTGAAATTTTGCCACATTCTCACTTAATAGTAGGAGGTTAGTCTTAGAACAGTTCTTGAATATTCCAGATTTAACTGGGGGTCCAGTTTTTATTGTTACTTCAAAGGAGACCATTTTGTGATATGACCTTACCAGTGAAGGCATTACAGTAGGGGGTGTGCAGCAGTCTCCCATATTAGTGAGGACCAGATCCAGTATGGTTGCACCCCTGGTTGGTGTATTGACTATCTGGTCAAGGGAGTTTTTGTTTACAAAATCCAGGAATCTCTGTGCATGTACGTTTTGTATCATATAGGATTCCCAGTTAATAGTGGAGTAATTAATCACCCATGAATGTGGTATTGGGTTGGATGGTTAGTGTTTCTAATAAGTTTAAATACATGGTATGTGTCTCCTGAGTCATAGAGGGGGACCTATAGCTTGCAAGGAAGTGGTATTGGATTTTACCTATGGTGATTTGAACATGGAGCAGCTCAACTGCATCGTCCTGGTTGACCAGCTTTGAAGTATGTTTATTTTTGATATAACTAGAGACACCTCCATCTTTAGTCCCTGCCTTTGAAGTAGCTGGCCTAAATGTGTGGAAGGCATTATAACCTTGCACCATTGGTGTGCTCTCTGCAGCTTTAAACCATGTCTCAGTGACCACACAGCTGTCAGCATTCTCTAGGGAAAAGAGACCTTCTAGGGAGTGGATATTTTTGTTTAGACTCCTAGCATTGAGCAGTAATGCCTTTAGATTTTCTTGGTTTTGATTTACTATGTCAGAAGTACTTTCAGTTTAGCATTGCCTAAACAAAGGCACTATGGGGGAAGACGATGTTTTAGCTAATATTCAAAAGCTTAGAGGGGAGAGGTGCAGACCATCCCTGGCAAAGCAGCGTGGTCTGTTGACCATCTCCTTCCATGCTGACAAATATTGCATCCCCTTAGAATGACACTGCATCATCCTCTGAATCTGTCTAGATCAGGCAGTTGTCTAGGTAAGAGTAGATATATAGGCCCTTATTCCTGAAAAGGTAATTACTGGAGCTAGGCATTTCATAAAATTTGTGGGTGCAGGTAGTTTAATGAGCAAAGAGTTGAACTGGTACTGGGCTTGCTTCATATCTTAGGGACTTTCTGTGCAGATATGCAACAGTGATGTGAAGGTAGCCATCCATTAAGTCCAAGATGACCATAAAGGCACATGTGAGTGGAAGAGACAGGAGACTTTGTAGGGTAAGCATTTTGGACTTATGAAATGAAATGCTTACCTAATGTTAAAAGGCATAAAATAGGTCACATGTACCTTCCTTTCTGGGCACAAGAAGCAATGCTAAATAAGGACTTTGGTTTTCCTCCCCTACCAGCACATTTTTATAGCACCCTGTCCAAGCGGGTCATTTAATAAGGGCAGAACTAAATAAGCTTGTTCTATTGTAACAGTTGATATAGCTACATATTTTGATCTGCTTTGGGACTGCATCTTACAGCCCCTGTTCCAAAATGTTTAGGATTGGTTGGTACTGAGTTGTCTTCTCCCACTTCTCTGCCAAGAGACCAGCTGTTTCATGGGTAGGGAGAGTAGGGCTGTGATATTTCTGGGAGCAGGGGTCAATTTGATTGAGTCATAGCTATTCCCTGTGAGGGTTAGGGACCCAAGCCTGTCCTTTTGCTTTGATTGTTCTTCCCCTTGTGAAGTTTGTCTCTTTCCTGCTTGGGGGAATTGGGGCCAAGATTTTGAAGAATAATTGCTGCTGAATCTTGGAGCTTTGGGGTGAAAACATTACTAGGTTTGATTGCATGTTTTTTCTCTTTTCCTCTATTCTCTCAAATACCTTCTCAGTATGAAGTCTGACGAGTGGGACCTTGTCTAGAAGGGCATTAAGGAGCTCCAACTTCACATGATTTGGCTGGGAGTGTGACATCAGACAGGAAAGTTTACAGATCACTGACAATGTAGCTCTGTCCTGCATAATGCAGCCAGTGCATTATAGCCCCACTTTTTGGAGTGTTTAGCCACCTGGGAATAGAAATTGCATAAGTCAAGCATCTCCTGCATCAGGTCCTAATCACTGATTCACTACTATGTTAGTTTTTAGCTCGTTTAAGGGAGATTCCTGGAACTTAAGCATGTATGTCTGAAAGCTTACAGCTGTCGTCCCAAAGCAGTTGAGAATCTTACTCTCTCTATCTCACTGCAAATGAGAGCCCTGGATGGACCTATAGTTGTTCTCTTACTGAAATGCAGGGACACCACTGTATGATCAGCCAAACAATTTCTGTAAAGGAATTCATTGGAATCCTGGACATATAGAATCAGTTAGGTTCCTTGGACCCCAGGGGTCAGAGGTATGGCTCCAGTGATGCATTGATGAGTGCATCTTCCAGGACATCTGTGACTAGAGGAATAGCAGTTAGTTTGGGCTCTGGCCCACAAATGTTCTGTATCTAAACCAATCCACAGAATCCTCCTTGGCATCCCATTTGAATTCTTCCTAAATTCAATGAATGATGTTTCCAAACGAGTAATTGTCTTGTGGTAACACAGAGGATAGGGTGTACTCAGTGTCTGACTCACAAAAAAGGTAGAATCAATTCTTTTCTTATGAGAAACTTCCTGGGATTTCCAGTACTGGCTTCTTTGCTTTATGAAAGCTCAAAAAAAAGCCTCAACCAGCTGGAATACGTCTTTGGACATGGACTAGATAATGGACTGGGATGAGGATCTGCTTGGTCTAGACCTAGGCAAGCTACCAAGTGTCAGCTTCAGCAGTTTGGATCTCAGTTTCTCAGTGAATTAAAGACCTTGGTTCATAGACATATGCAGATGACCTCAAACCAGTCTGAAAGGAGGTTGAAGAAAACTAACATTGAATGGACACCTCACTCCCTTTTGCTAAGCAGAAAGTTAGTATCAGCTGAAGGGGCCCTCAAGAGAGAGCTCCAAGGTAACTGATGACACAGTATTTTCAGTTCTGGATGGCATGGCTAAAACCAGTACCATGGCTGCCTCCAAAAAGGCAGTGCCAAAGGCTTCAGACATAACCAACTCCAAGGATGGGAGCTGCAAAAGAACCTCTCTGGTCCAGGAGATACCAATTTGCAGAAACCCTCGGACTATCTTCAGTTTCACATTTCTTCTTCAAGCATTTATCAAAGGGCTTGTTGTTCTGTGGGAGGTTCACAGTCATATTGGCTGATGCCGTGGTGCTAACAAATGCCTTTTTTGACTAATGTAGTCCTAGAGATACTTAAGTTTTTGGCATACTGTCCTTGGGGTAAATATTTCATATTGGGTCAGCCATCCTCTATGTCATCCTGTGGGGCCATGAAAAAAGGAATTGAATATGAAAATTCTATGGAATTTGTTTGCCACACCCAGTGCAAATACACTTTCTGAAGCACCCTGGAATCAGATGGTTATTAGACATTTACATAATGCAGTATAAAGACTATGTAAGATAAGAAAGTTTTCTGTGTAGGGTGCTTATCCAAAATCTCCAAAAATAGGCTGACATGTCAGACTGATGATGCTCGGAACATCATGAATGCACAAAGGCTGTGGCAGGAAAGATGTGAAGGATGGAGTCAGCCAATAACATTCTTATATGACTGAATTCCTTATGTCTGAGTCGGAAGTAATTGGCTAAAACTGAGAGGGTAAATAAAGATCTGGAAATGGGGCCAGTGCATCAGGCTGCAGCAGGCAGAAATCACAGAAGTCATGACTGAAGCAGTGTATACTACAAAAAGCTTAGTTTATCATAAGATTTCAAACTCTCTCCCACACACTGTTAATTTCAAGCTCTGTCAGACACACACATACTGTCAAATTTATAAGTATCTGGGCTGCATACTGAGTCATTATCTGCACATTGGCGTTTTTTACTTTCTTATCCTTTTTTACACGCAAGTGAGTGTGAAAGCACTGAATCTAGTATTAATAACTTATTAACCCCTCTTGAGGGGTTCCTGTAAATATGAAAGCATAAGTGACTGTAAAAAATGTCAGTCCAATAAAAGGTACCTTATCACCTTTGCGTTCCTGTGTAATCTGTTATAGTGGGATGACACCTTCTCACTTTTTATGAATAATGCATTTCCTTACATAATTGGCCATCCTTGATACTTCACCTCATTGCTTGATTGCTTACCTTTAGATGATCTGATATGACGTTTCACTTTTCTTGTGCTGTCTCC
This sequence comes from Protopterus annectens, assembly GCF_019279795.1. Lineage (NCBI taxonomy): Eukaryota > Metazoa > Chordata > Ceratodontiformes > Protopteridae > Protopterus > Protopterus annectens. Next base: position 1,583,414,403 of record NC_056739.1, on the reverse strand, counting down.
TCACTCCCAGTTGTGTACTCCTTTATGTCATTGCATTCCAAGTGCAGTATTTACACCTTTTTTCTATTTGTGCTTTTTGCCATCGCCTACTGATTGCCAGCTTCTTCCTCTCGAACTGTCCATCCATTCCTTTTACACCAGTTGCATGCACTCCACTCTGCCCCATGGGGGGAGATCTCATGTCTCAACTGGCAATTTGCCTAACATCTCCTCACTCTTAGTCATCTGGTTTTGGAGGTGATTGCAGTCTGGAGGAAGGGCCATCATGCAGTCAACCATGGGGGGGGGGGGGGGGGGTGACTGATTTTTTCCCCTGATATACATGCTGAGTTTTTTTCCCCTGAGCTACATGCTGGACTGACTTTTTTTTTTTTGCCTACAGTGCTACTCTGAGACATGCACATACTCCAGAACATTTGCCAGATGTGGCTACTGCACAAAGCACAGCATGGTTGGTATGGATGTTCATAGATAAGTACTAGGCTGTCAATATGCAGACCATTACAAGCCTAGCAAAAAAACCCTATTCAAAAGCTCCCTCTACCCTCAAAGAAGACAAGACAAGATAGACTTGGGGAGAATTTGAGGCTGCTCATCAAATTATCTAGGTTCACCTTGAAATAGGCAAGAGTGCTACTCTGGGGGATATGTTATGATGTGAATCTATCACTCCAATGTGCATATTTATCTGCTGATGAAGGTTTAGTTCCTTCAACAGAGCATTTGAGGTATCATTCGTTCTGCGAAGGAGTAGGATGTCAAATAGGGTTAGATCTTTCATGGTTCAAAGGCTAGACAGATCTCCACAGAGGAGTCTGTAAGAGAATGAGTACAGAGAAAGGGCTGCCATTCTCTCTTGATAACTAAGATTTTTAAGGTCACTGTTCTTTTTAGATATGAATCTCTGAGATCTCTCACGTTGTGCATTATGTTTAGACAAATACATGCCCAAAGGTGCATTATGTTCAACAATAAGTCCGATACAATCTTCTTTATCAATTGAAATGTTGCTAAATAACTCAAAGCTACTACTAAATCCTAAAACAAAACATAAATTACTGTTCCTTACTCCAAAACATAGCTCTCCCCAAACAACAATATTCACTACCTTGTCTGCCAGCAACACCAAGATAGAACAAGTAAAATGTAGAAAATTACTGGCTGTGATCATAGATGACCAGTTGAAATTCAGCCACCACATACTACACATGGTTATAAAAATCATCAAAAACTAGCTATGTTACAGAGTAATAACCCTACTTCACTGACAGCCAGAAGACCTATAGCCTCCACTTTCTTACTGTCATCTATCCTCTGTGCGGACCCAATTTTCACTAACCTTAGAGTCTCACAACTGTCCAAACTTGGGCAGTGCTATAATAAAATACCCAAATTTGCAGTAAACTTTAATAAAAAACTGTAATAAAAATGTAAACTATAACAATAGAATACACCACTGCCTAGCCTAGCTTTCAGAGTGTTAAACTGGTTAGATCTACCACATCACCTAACTCTTTCATTTAACTTCAATACACAGACATCTCAATTAGCCAGAAAATTGCTCAGCTCTTAACAACTTAATACAACACTACTTCCCAAATACAATTACAACCTAGAAAAAAATCAGCCCCTATAACCAAATCATCTAATACTGCAGGCGCAAATAGTGTAGCTAAACTTTGGAACCAAAGCCCACTGCTACTGAAGTCCATTCAGAATGCAAACTCATTTAAAATGCAACTAAAACTTCACCTGTCATATCAATAGATCTGCTCCTGTATATCTCAAGTATAAATGTAACAGTTATCTTGTTTGTGCCATATTGTCAAACCATTTCTCTTCATTCTGAGTCCTTTGCCCCACAACGAGTCTTCAACAATACCTGAATAGTTTTACTAGCATCTCTTACATACATAGTTTTGTGACACTGCTCACCTGCCCTGTACTTCTAATATAGCCTCATGATAGAGAAATACCTTTAGAATCACAAAGGACAAAAACACCAACATCTGAAACATTTATCACAGAAATTGGAAACACAGAGCACCAAATGCACTTACTACCAGATTATTAGATGTACTAAAAAGTTGGTAGCTTGTTGTGTGAGATTGCACAGAGGGAATTGTGCTTTTTTACTTTCCCCACTGAGGCGCAATGTTAGAACTGGTATATATAAGTAGTGGAGGAAGGAGGCACAGGGGGACTTCTTTTTTAGGTTGTTTGGAAATTTGTGTTTTTGCCCTTCGAGATTATGAATGTATTCCATGACAGCCATATATATTATATATGAGCCTGCTTTATGCCCCGCCGCTGTGCTGCCTAGCTCCTTTCCTCAACTCCATTTCTTTGAATTTCTAAGCACTAATCACATGATCTGTTATCTGTTTGACAAACACACTAATACACCTCTTCAAATGTACAATGTTTACCACCTACTAATGTGCAAGTATCATTTATACTGTAATAGTTGCCTTTATTTCATATGAATGTAATCTAATTAGCAAATGAATGTGTAATTAATTCTATACCTTAATGTTTGTTCAAGTCTAATAATGAGTATCTGCTTAAAAATGTTTGTACTGTGTTGTAGTTTTTCTTACCAGGCCTCTACTGAAAAGGGATTTTTTTTACTAAACCCAGATGGACAAATATGCTAAACAGCATCAAAATAATTGATTAAAATAAAATAGATCTAACATTTTTGCTGCTTGTTGGACCCCATGCTTCTGCCAAGCCAGCAGCAGGTTGGACTTCCTCCTTCTCCCCAAGGTGGGCATGCAGATATCCATCACTCACTCAGCCTTTCTTATTTACTCCTCCATTGCCTGGGTCACTACTTGATCCTCGGCCATATGAACTGTAGTTGTGAATTTATCCTTTTGTGGCCACAGATTCAAAGTATTAATTCTATGTTTATTCTGCACACCAGCTTGCACATCAATCCTGTGGAATCAGCAAAAACCCATACACTGTCCTTCTAGGTTTCCTGCCATGCCATATGCAAAGTCAAAACATGCTACCTTCCCAACCCAGTAACCATTTCTTTATTGGAATGGTATCATTCTCCTTCAGTCATGTTTTGTTAATGCTACTGACCAAGGATCTTCTCTGAGTCTTCCTTGTTTTTTCCCAAACCTTTTGGGTGGTTTCATGTCAAATGGCTTGCTAAATGTTCTAATGACCCAGAGGCTATGGCATTATGATCCAGGTGACCCAGCCTGAGAAATAAAGGAACCAGATGGGAGGAGGCTACAGTCAAACAGCCAGTATCATCAGCCCTTCTATCCCAGTGAAGAGTGTTAGAAGAGACCCACCTCAAGACTGCTACAGAGGGAATGCCCAGTTAATGCAGCTGTTGCATTTGAAACTTGTATAAATTTGCCAGAGACTGCACTGTACTCTAGCTAAGGGCTATGGGTTTAAAAAAAAACATGCACACTCACTAGGCCAGAATTGTGAGCATTGCATCATACCTTCAAGCCAACGGGTGAAGTGATTAGGTGCATGTAGCAAAGATCAAAGCAGACATAAAGGACTGTGTAGCATTGAGCGGAAGCCTTATCTTCCCACCCAGCCAACTCCAGGTACTGTTCACTTCCACTGATGTAGTCCTGTCACTGGAAGGCCATAGTCCAAAGGGCAAAGCTTGTCTCCCTGATATGTGGAGAGAAGAGGGGTCACATTGCAGAGGCTGATTGGACAGGTGCCAAAAGTAAGATTTCATTTTACTTTCAGTTCACTTATTTGCTTGCCCTTTTAATACATAGGCAACATTTTTTTAGGATTTCAAGAAAACAATGTTACACTGCACAGTGCCAGCAAAAAGAAGGCATAAAAACTTTTTACTGTGTATTTAAAGTTAAGCCAAGTACATTTGAAAGAAACACGGCATTAAATATTCTGAACTACTTTGATTGTAATTCTAAAAATCAAGTCAAAAGTCAACCTGCAATCATGTCAACACATTTATTAAATAGGTTCATAGGTTGGTACTAGGCTATTGGCCCTAGGACCTATGCAAGCCTAGCCATAACAATTCCCTGGATATTTCTTCCCACAATATTTACTTCTCTGGACCCCTGTCTAGCAGGGCGACACATGATCCCCGGGGTGAATTTCCTATCTTCCATCCAATCATCAAGGTTCCTTTTGAAGAGAGCCAATGAGACGCTGTGCTTGACATGTATGGGCAGTCTATTCCAGAGTATGGGGAGTCTCTGGGTCAGGAACCTATCCCTCAAGCATGTTTTGTTCATTGTGATGACAAGGTTTAGATCCCTGGAGCGTGTGGCTCTGTGGGATTGGAATTTCTTTAAGTGGAGCATGTCCAACAGCTCAGGGTTTGACATGGCCTTGTATGTTAAGCAGAGATCACCTCTGAGTAGACGATATGCCACAGTGTATAGCTGGAGTTTTTGAAGACGGTCAGCATATGGCATCTGCTTTAGGCCTGTGATTCTTTTAGTGAGGTATTTCTGTGGCCTTTCCAGCTGTTGCAGATGTCTTGTGAGGTACATACCAAATGGAGCATTATACTCTATAATGGGTCTAATGATGGATGAGTACAGTGGGACAATGACCTCCTTTTTTCTGGATGAAAAGCCATTAGGGATGAGGTGTGCCACATAGAAGGATTTCCTGACTGTTGTGGCAATGTGGTTATCGAAAGTAAGACCACTGTCCACCTGTGTCCCTAAGTCTCTCATCACACTTTCGATGTTTAGTGTCCTGCCACCTATGTGGTAATTCATGTGTACACGTTTTTTTCCAAAGGGGATAACTATACATTTCTTGGCATTAAGCTTGAGCCCATGGCTCTGGCACCAGGCATCTGTTTCTGTAAGGCCCTTTTGTAGAATATCCACATCATTTGGGGATTCAATAATGGCTCCCAGTTTGCAGTCATCTGGGGACTTTGTTAGCCAGAGTCCCTTAGTGTTGGCCTGTACTTCAGAGAAGTAGATGCCAAACAAGAGTGGTCCCAGGAATGAACCCTGAGGTACTCCACTTGTCACTTGTCTGGAATTGGATTTGGAGTTGGCTACTTTTACAGTCTGGGTCCTGTCAGTAAGCCTGTTGGCAACCTGTCGAGTGACGTAGGGATTTATGCCCAGCTTAGCAAGTTTATCTATGATTTCAGAGTGGGGGATGGTGTTGAAGGCCTTGGCAAGATCCAGATAGGCTGTGTGGACTGCCTTACCCTCGTCCACAGCTCTGGAGACCGATTCGAAGAAGTCAGTCAGATTCAGGAGACAGGATTGGCCCTTCACAAACCCAAACTGGGTGGGGTCCAGTGTTTGAAGGTTGCCAATGTCTGTTTATAAGTTCCATGGTAATGCGTTCCATGCCCTTGCAGATCAGGCTTGTCAGACTGATGGGACGGTAGTTCCCAGGATCCAAGGCGGATCCTCCCTTGTGGAGTGGGATAACTGTAGCTGTGTGCCACTCAGTGGGCATGAAGCCTGAGGTGAGGCTATGATTAAACATGACACTTAGGTGAGGTGCCAGTTCATTTTGTAGTTCATGTAGTACACAGCCTGGGATGTCATCTAGTCCCATGGATGCTGTATTCTTAGCTTTGGAGAGTGCAGTTTCTACCTGTGTGGCCATGATTACCAGAATTTGGCAATCTTTTGGTATTGAGATGGGCCCTTTAGGGGGTGAGAGGGGGGTGAAGTTGGCACTAAATCGATCTGCCAGGATATTGGCAATATCCTTGGGATCAGTATATTTAATGCCATTCTGTTGTAGCTCAGAGCAGATCTGAGCATTGCCATTTAGATTCTTGACATAACTATAGAATGCCTTGTGGTTGTCTTTGGAATCTTTGGCAATTTTATTTTCATAACTAGCTTTTGAGGATTTTATGAGGGATCTTAGCTTCTTACTGAGGCTGGTGAGGGAGTTTTTTGCATCCTGGGATTTTCCTCTTTTCTGCAACAGTTTCTTCCTTCTGTTGTATAGTTTGTTTATAGCAGGGGACCACCAGATTGACTTCCTTTTTGTGGAGAAGAGCACCTTGGTTCTATTTGGGATGGCACGATTCATGCACGAGTGGATGCGCTTGTACAGTGTCTTAGTGTAGGATTCTGCAATCGAACTTCCAGATCCTGTCTGCGTGGGTGTCGTGAAGTTTGTCACTTCTGACTTCAGTAGCATGAAGTTGGCTTTGGAGAAGTTTTTTAAGGAGGTTTCATTACTGGGGGGTGGGGGTGGGATGTGGATGTCAAGGATGATTTGCTTATGGTCAGACCTGACCAATAAGGGAGTGACCACTGGTGTGGAGCATCTATCTCCAATGTTGGTAATGACCAGGTCTAGGATATTGGAGCCCATGGTGGAACAATGGATTATTTGATCCATAGCATTGGAATTTATGAATTCCAAGAACCGTTGGGAAAAGGAGTTGGTACCCGAGTAGTTTTCACAGTTAATGGCAGGGTAGTTGAATATCACCCAGTATTAGGGTGTTTGGTTGTATCTTAATATTTTCCAGTATGTTTAGAAAGGTGTAGTGAGAATCTTGGGGCATGGTGGGGGATCTCTAGCAAGCTACAATTTGGATTGCAGTCTTACCTAGTGTTAGTTGCACCTGGAGAATTTCAGAAGCATTGTGCTGGGCAACTAGCCTGGAGGTGTGAATATCCTTGGTGAATATGGACACTCCTCCACCTTTAGTGTTTCGGTCTTGGTTTTGTGGCCGAAAAGCATGGTAAGAATTGTAGCCTGGTATTGCAGGGGAGCTCTCTGGAGCCTTGAACCAGGTCTCAGTTATTGATGTTCTCCATTTTTAGGAGTGCCTCGAGAGAGTGCATTTTGAGGTTTAGACTTCTAGCATTGAGTAGTATTACCTTCAGATATTGCATGCTTGTATCTGTTACGGTGGTGGTTTTATCCTTTGAACCTTATAAACTTTAAATTATCACTCAAAATATAAGCATTTATTTATTTATTTACATTTGTTCACCGGGAAAGTCAGACTGGGCCAGAAGCCCATTTTCAGTGGAGGCCCAGGGAGAAAAGCTGCACAGAAATACAAGCAATATACAATAATTAGATAGTACAACAGTATACATATAGTAAGATGCAGAATACATATCTTCTAGTTAGTCTATACAAAGTAGTATTCAATACAGTTTTCTAGTAGATACAGGTTCAAAAAGAAAAACACAAGCATTTCAGTGAAGGCCACTGTGAGAAAAATTAAGTTAGTAGTCTGCACATATAGCATAAAAATATTAAATAATAGTTATGACCAAATGACATTTCCTTGATATGTATTTATTTTTGAGTAGTAATAAACACTGAGGAGAGGGAGAAAATGAGTTAAGGAGTGGACAGTGTGTTGAGAGAGGTATATATATTTTGATAATCAGGTCTGGCACAGGAGCTATGCCAGTTCTTGGAAAGATGTTCAAATAGTGGTTGTTTAAAACTGGTAGATTCAGGTGTGTTTTGAAGGGTGTGATGTAGAGAGTTCCATAATTTGGCTATATGATTTGAAAATAGGGATTCACCGTGAGTGTTGTTAGCTTTGTTTACTGTGAGAAAGTTTCTGTCTGCATATCTTAGACTTTGTGGGCATGACTAGGGAACAACAAGTTCCTTGAGGGATGGGCAACTGCCAGGATGGAAGATGATAGTGTGTGTGAATTTAATTTGGTAGAGATGAAGAAGGTTAGGTAGCTTGAGCCAATTTAATTTATGTAAAGTAATACAATGGTGGATTTGGTGGTGAAGGTTGGTTGCAAAACGGGCTATTTTGTTGTAGCAAGTTTCCAATTTGGTTGTCTAATTTTTTTAAGTTGGCAAATGGGGGGGAAAGCATATAGGAGTGTAGAGAGGAGGAAGGTTCTGGATATGGCTAATCTGATATTGTCAGTGAGGAATGGCTTGCTTCTGTACAGAGAGCCAAGTTTGATGTGAACTTTCTTAATTGTGGTGGCTATGTGTTGGTCCAATCTGAGTTTGTTGTCAGTTGTGACTTCAAGGAGTTTTGTATACTCATCTGGTTGGATGACTGTGTTTGCTGAGAGAATAGTGAAAGGAAGGGTGGTCGGTGATTGTTTGCTACTGGTAAATAGCATTAACTGTGTCTTTTGGGGGTTGAGGATTAGTTGTGATTTACTTAGATATGTTTCTATATTATTAAAAGCTTGTTGGGCTACTTTTGGAGGTCTTTTAAGGTATCTGCTGAGAAGATTAAAGTTGAATCGTCTGCATACTGAACTACTTTAGTGTGTGTTGTGGATGAGGCTAGATCATTAGAGAAGATGGTGAAAAGAAGGGGTCCTAATATGGACCCTTGGGGGACTCCAACCAAGACAGGCAGAAGTGGTGAGAGTTTGGATTTCCATCGTACTGCTTGTTGTCTGTCAGAAAGGTAGCTTAGGAACCAGGAGAGGGAAGTCTTTGATAGGTATAGTGAGGCAAGAGTACTAAGGAGTTTCTGATTGGAGACTGTGTCAAACGTTTTTGACATGTCTAAGAAGATTTATGCTACTTGCTGGTTGGAATTTCTCAGCTGGTTGATGGTGCTAGAGAAATTAATTAGGGCTGTGGTGGTGCTATGTTTTGGTCTGAAACCATGTTGGGAGGGAGAGATAAGGTTGTGAGATAACAGGTATTGTAGTAATTGAGTGTGGATACATTTTTCCAGAATTTTGACACGAGGGAAGGATGGCTATGGGTCTGTAATTGTTTAATTCTGTTGATGTTCCTTCTTTATGCAGAGGGGAAATGTAGGACATTTTCCATAATTCTGGGGCATATTGCTCTGCTATAGACCTATTTACCAGAATGGAGATAGGCATAGCTATGGCATCAGCTCACAGTTTGATGTAATCATTGGGGAGTTGGTCAGCTGCTAAGAAAGAAGGGTTCAGTTTTTTCAGATTGTTCTTATGGTGTTAGTTGGGACAGGTTTGATGTCAAAAAAGTTGTTAGTGTCCACATTAGGTGGAAGAGACAGAGGGGTGGAATTGTTCCCTGTAACTAAGGAGAGGATGGTGTTTATAAAATAGGTGTTGATTTGTGAGGCAATACTAATGCTTTGGTTATTGGTTGTTGGTTTTGGCGTTGTAGCTTTACCTGGGTGGAGGAGTGAGCTAATTGCTTACCAGAACTTTTTGGGATTGCTTTCATATTTGTTTTGCATAGTTGTATAATATGTTTTTTGTCTAGTTTGAGGGGTTTTTTGTTTGATTGCAGAGCTGCTGGTATGCTAGCAGAGTTTTATTGTCTTTTGATTTTTGGTATTGATATCAGCTTTTGTTCCTTAGTTTTTGAAGTTTAATGGGGTTTTTTCATATCCAAGGCAATCTCTTATTTTTAACACATGCACAAGTTGGTGCTAAGCTATTTAGAATAGCTAGAAATGTGTCATTGAAGTATGTTATGGCCTGGTCAAGTTGGAGATGATGGAGTGGTGTCCAGCTGCATTTATTGAGCATGTCTATGAATGCTTCATTGGAGAAGTTTTTAGTATTTCGTATGACTTTGTAAACTATGGTTCTGGGTGAGTTGAGTTGATGATGGATTAAGTAGGTAGGTCTGTGGTCACTTAAATTATTTGGAAGGCATCCGGAGAGATAGTTTTGGGTGGTACTGTTGATAAGGGACCAGTCTAAGATAGATTCCCTTTTGCTATGTTTATCTATTCGTGTGGGAAACTGGATTGTTTGGGGAAAACCATGTAGATTTATGAAGGTAGAGGGGTTATTACCAGTGCAAGTGTTCCAGTCTAAATTGAAGTCGCCTGTAATAATGGTTTCATTGGTGTAGGTGGAGGCTGTCCAGGCTATGAGTTCCTCAATCGCAGTGGAAGTATTCTTGGGAGGTATGTAAGTGGCTATTATGGTAATATTTTTCTTTGAGTTGATTCTGAGCCATGTTATTAGAACTTCAAAGTTGTTATCATAAGGGTATTTGATAGGTAGGTAGTCTATGCTTAGGTTATCTTTGTAAAAGATTGAAACTCCACCACCCTTCTTTCTGATCCTATCTAACCTGTGTACACTATAACCTTGTGGGGTCTATATTAAATTTTCGAAAATTTCATAGTGCGAATCACTATAGGTCGACACCTAGTGATCGATCTGCGAAATAATCGAAAATCTAAAAAAAATAAAATAAAAACACAGAAACATAAAGTAAAGGGTGTAGACAGGGGGCAAGTCCCCCTGCACCCCCCACATGGGGGGCTGTGCCCCCCACACCTCCTGCTACTTAAATATACCAACTCCGAGATTGCACTTCGGTGCAATACAGTGCGGAAATGGAAGATTTCCATTTCCTGTACTGTAGCGTGATCTCGGAGTTGGTATATTTAAGTACCAGGGGGGTGCGGGGTGCAGTGGGGCTTGCCCCCCTGCCTACACCCTTTACTTTATGATTCTGTGTTTTTATTTATTTATTTTTTAGATTTTCGATTATTTTGTAGATCACTAGGTGTCGACCTATAGTGATTCGTTCTACGAAATTTTCAAAAATCTAATATAGACCCAACCTTGTGGGAGTATGTCGGCGTCTCTTATATGGGATTTTAGCCAAGTTTCTGTTGCTATAAGAATGTCTGGTGAGTATTGTGCAGTGACTGCATGAAAGTCTGTGATCTTGTTAAATAGGCTTCTAAGGTTCATGTTAAGAATGAGAAGGCCTGTAGTTTTAATATGAGGAAATGGTGGAATGGTAGCCATGATGGTATGTTGTACAGTATGTAGCCCAGGATTGGGGTGTATATCACCACTACCAAGGATCTTTGATAATACACATGCATGTTTGTGTGACAATTTGGATAGCATGTGAAAGTGTTTGCTGAAGTCGTTAGTGGTATTACTGACAACTACATGTTTGAAGTGGAAGTATGCAATAGGTGTATGATTGTAGAGTTGGGAGGAGGTGGCAAAGTAGGAGAGTGAGGAATGGATGGTATTAGTATAATATAGTGTGGGGCTATGGACATGTTGTATCTGTAAGCGACTGTAGAATGTTAGATGGTATGCAGATAGCAGTAGGGTATAGAGTGTGGGCAGGAGAAAGAGCATGGTGTGATGAAGATATAGAGAAAGAAGGGTGTTGGTGTAGTGTGGTGGGAGTAGTGCGATTAAGGACAGTTGCAATTAAGTTGTGTGAGGTGAGGGAGGAGTGTTACAAATTGTGTGATTGGTTAACTGAGGTGTGACTGGCAGATGGAGGCTAATTCTTGATTGGGGGAAGTTAGGGGAGTGGTTAGCATTGGTATAAGTCTAGATGATGCAGCGGTGGGTGGGAATGGGGTAGGGTAGGGGAGCGAAGTGAGGATGAACAGAGTGGGCTAGCTTCCTCACAGAAGAGTGCAAAGAAAATCAGTAAGAGAAGTAGATGCTTTAGAGCTATAAGGTAAGTGAATTAATAGAAAATAAATCATATTAACTTGCCATAGCCATGTATTATCCATTACGTATGCATTTTGCTTCTTTTTAACAAGTATTCACTACAAAATTAAATAAATTGCTCATTTCCTGTGTTCCCTTAACCTTTCTCCACATTTTGTTATTCTGCATGTATTCCTATAAATTCCATTAATTTCTATGTATTTTGTTTCTGCTTTTCTCTAAAGATCCCAGCTCTAGTTCTTTTCTACCCTTTAAAATATTCAGTACACTTTCAACTGTAATTGGTTAGCTTTTGATTTCCATTTTCTAATAATTGTTTTTTTTGGCAGTCTTTGGCTTTCAACTTAACAAGGCCTTACTATATGTGTAAGCAATTCAAATCCTGTGTCCCAGCTCAGAAGAATAATTTACTTAGTTTACAGTCATTTGCTTCCACATTATTTCTGACAGAATACTCTGAAGGAAATTTTTAAATATGTCAAATTGTAATTGGAAGTGTACTGACTTTAGAAAATATTTCTTCAGTAGATAGCCACTTCACTGGCATAGAGGGATAAAGCCCTGACTACAGTCCATGTGACCTGGGATCGATTAGCTGCTCGGGTGACTAATAGAGTCACAGGAGAGGATGGGCATGTCTATCCGGGGTGAGGGTCATGATGCACGTGCCTTCTGTAATGATCCCTGGTGGAGCTGTAGAAGTTGTTGGGCAGAAGCATTCTTCAAAGAGGAGATGGAAGTGGACATCAACACCCGCATTCCACATCCACCCATCGCAGTGGGTAGAGAATACAAGAAACCCCCTGGACTGATGTGGGGATAGCCAAGCCACTGAGATGTCCTTAGGATACACAATTGGCTCCAGAACACACTAGAATAAGTCTGGGGGTGCAGATATTGGCGTGTAGACTCAAAAGGAATGTGGGGGACTGGTGAGCTGGGCCAGTAACATGACAGAAAAGGGACCATAAAAATACATTACACTCCCTAAAAACATGGTCTCAGTTGCCTCTCTCTTTTTTTTTTTTTCATCAAACATCCAGCACTTGCTAACTACCTGTAGAAAAATTCTCTAAAGTTTACTTGAGGTATAGAAATACCAGTGCAAGTTGATCCAAGGAAAATTCCTAAAATGTCTGAACGTTGTTGCATACTTAGAAGCCATACGTATGTCCTTCTAGGGTTCCTTTGTAAATTATTTTTCCAATCTCTCTTCCCAATGTTTTCTAACCTCCTCTGTTTGATTCTTATATCAGTCATGTAATATTTTATATGCCCTACTAATTATTCCTTTTTTAACAGCAGCTTCTATTCTAGACGACTAAAATCTCAACCAGAGCTGGCCTTTCATTATTTTTGCCCCTATCCTTTTCTAAAGTCAGTTGCCTTGCAATTCTTAAGTTCTAAATAGCATCAGAATATTCCAAAATTCTTTATTTTTTTATTGATTATATGGTTTTCCATGCAACTAAGTTCAAACTGACAGGTTGACAGTTTTCAATTTATTTATTTCTTCCAGTGCTGCGAAGGAAAATACTGCATTGTTCCATATACCAGAAACCTTTCTGTCCTGCTATGATTTGTTAAGAATATTGGTGCACTGCAATATCATCCCCTGTATGTTTTTCTAAGAATTCTAGTGTGAATCTTAGGATTCATCACCTTGTCCACCATTATTTTTTTATGACAATTTCTTTTGTGAAAGAACTGGGTTCAATTCCTTTATGACCCACCTCTAACATTTCTCATGACTTGGTATGACAAATCTCCTCTCTTTTTGTGAAAATTGAGCATTAAGTATTTTCATATCTCTGCCTTTTCATTATTTTTCCTACCCAGTTATATCTGTTTTATTAACCTGTATTTACCTCAGAGTCACATGAGCTTGCAGAAGATAATCATTCCCACCTCTCCCTGGCCTGAGCCACTCACTGAACTCTGGTTGCCTGTCACAGTCAGGGCTCCACTTTACTGGGCTGTGGGTAGGGACATCTACCTTGAAAGGTTTTAAAAGACTGCTGATGAAATAATTTAACTTATTAAAATCTTTGCTCCCTCCAAGATAGGCACAGATCATTATGACATTCTAAGCCTGCAGCTATCCAAGTAGATCTGCAGTCCTCACTGAGCTCTATGCCAGTTTTTCAAGTATATGCAGAAATTCTACTCTCATCCGTGTCGTAGATTAGTAGTAACTCAAGAGAATGTTTCCATGCATCATGATTAGCTGTGACTCTTGCTAAAATTTGCAGGCTCCTGGAATACTGTTGTATGCTTTCCAGATTTGTCATTTCTCTCTGGCTAGAAGATAACATATTGTTCCTTTCCCTTGCAGTTGCTTCTGTCTGTGATACTAAGAATGTTTTATTGCTCATCCCAGCCTCTGAACATGTCAGGCACATAACCTCTCTCCACACCTTCCCCTAGTTTAGGGTTTGATTTTCTCAGCCTCCATTTGCAAACTATGTAACTCATTAAGGCATTTATGCAGCTAGTGATCTCAGGCCAAGGATGAAAAAGGTCTATGTAGATCAGTGCTTTACCCCTATTAAATGCAGACAGATTCCTAACAATTAAATTCTCTGCCATAAGTTGTTTCAGGGCACATGCCACATTCTTTTATGTTTTCTGTGTAGATTTTCTTAGCATTCTCCATAATATTCACTACTGGTAACTGCAAAGAGAAATTGGGGTTCATGTCGACTCATCCAGGGTTAGTCATTTATACATAATTTCAGCAAATAGCACTGTCACTTTTTGCATTCACCGAAATTACATTTGATCACACAACATGCTCTCAAGAAATTAGTTTATGCTGGACACGTACCTCTTAATTTTTCTGTGAGCCTCCTGCCATTCAGAGTGTCAAAGTCTTTTGCTGAACATTAGATACTCCACAGCCATAGGATTATCCTTTTTCTCTTGGTGCTGGATGGTCCAGTAAATAGAACTAAATCAAACTGAAGTGAGAAAGATGTTTGCTGATAAGGCCATTTTGCCTGCTATCAGCCAGCAAACTAGCGTCTAACTTCATAGTCTATCAGGAATAATGTTTTCTATGATTTTCTTGGAGTGCAAGGGAGATTGGTAAACCTATAATTACATGGTCTTCCTAGACACAGCCTTATGCAAAGGAACAACCAATGCAAACCTTCAGGCTTCCAGCAACATACTTAGATGAAGTTATTTTTGAAGCTGGTAACACTGAAGACTTTTGAGTACGTTAACAAAAAGACATTCATAATGTTTGCTTATTCTAACAGAAGTACACACTGCTAATAATTAATAGTAATTGTCACATAGGATACCTAATAACTTGGCTCATTATTAAGTACCATCTGTCATTAAAGTTGACATTCAAAGCTAACCATGTAATGGACAGAGATACTGAAACAATAAACTCTTTCACTAGTGACTCTTCTGGTGCCTTTATACCGATAACTTGCCAGAGTAACATTTTCCTGTGGAGACCACTAGACAAATCAAAGCTTCAGCTGATGCAAAAGTAAACTGTCAAGAATTTCAATACCACTAACAACCATTAGTAAAGAATATGCTCAGTCCCAATTTATCCACTGTGTAAATATTAGTTTTTCATGAAAGAGGTAAGCTGGGTACAGAAGGAGGCTAGACAGAAATTTACTAGTGATGCTATGGTATCTGAAGATTAGGGATTTAGAAAATGCAAAAAGATTGGGCTAATGCTGCAAATTCTAAGGCCATTAAACTTAAAAAAATAATTAATTCTGCATATTCAAAGCATTTATTGTCATACATTTATCAGCATCTGCAGGGACTCATTCTTTCCATATGGCACATCTGTTAGTTTACTGTGGGATGTTGTGCGTATCTAACCTTGTTCAACTCATTGTGGAAGTCTTGTCTCCTGCAGTCTTGGCATATAACTTAGGTGCAAGACCATGCATGCTGGTGGTGTTTGTCAGAAGTAAAACTGATCATCAGTTTATACATTGTGAAGAATACTGCAAAATCTAGGGGGAGACTGGAATATAAACTCTGGATGTTTTATTATATAGTATGTCAGAATCAGAATGAGGCAGTATTTGTACAGTGTCAAAATGATTTCATGTAGCCATTTATAAAATCAAGCTTGATATAGAGAGGGCTTGGCAGCTACTTATATGCCATTGACTGACTTAGAATGGGAGGGGCATACCAGGCCTACTGGAAGGCTTTAATTTAGAATGCATCCTAAGTGTTAGGAAAGTGGATATCCTTATCTGTATTTATTTTTCAAGTAATTCATGTTAAGTATGTCACCTGTGATGGGGAGGCACGGCATGTAGCCACATTTATTGCAAACTGGCAAGATGACATGTAAATAAAGTGATGGGCTAGGCAGACATGCAAGGGAAAGAATGTGTAAAGCCATAGCTAAAGACCCAGACAGCAAAAAATAAATGCACCCAGTGCATGGTATTTTTTTTTTTTTTTTTTGGCAGCAGCCTGGTCCTACCCAAATTCACTGTCATGCTGCATACAAGGTGAAAACATGAGAGGAAATGTTTTTTTTTCCAATAATGTGTTAATGTCTTGCCTTTTTTCTAATAACATTTAACAAGCAAGCATGTTAGTAGAGAGTAGAGCAGTCACTACTGCCAGGAGCATTTTTAACATCCTTTAGAAAGACATTTGGTTGAGATTACCAGTGGACTGGCCTTTTTCAGGCATCCTAATAAGCTAAAAGGCTGTTGTGCTTAATAGCTGGACATGGAGAGCACCATCTTTCTGTAAAGGCCTGCATTCTGTATAGCAGCGGGTTAGTTATTCAGCATCTGTGTCCCCATTACAGGATGCCTATTCAGTAGTAAAGTGGGCTGTTTTGTCAAAGATTCTAAATATCAAACTTTTGATCCTTGCAAGTCATTTTTGCATGTACTGCTTATATATTAATTGCCTTTACTGGACTGTGAATAAATGGATGGAGCCATTTCCTCCAATGTGTAATTTATTTGTCATTTCAGATAATGCATGCCAGGTATGTTATTTCTGAGATGGATGTGAGAGTTAATGTGCTATTAAAAACTAGGTCTCCCTGCAGAGTGGACTCAACAGTTTTATTTTTTTCTGACTAGTCTTTCTCACTTGGATAATGGTTACTGTGATTTTTTTGTGTAAGAGATAAATGTCCATCCATATCACTGTTGCAATATTCTTTACTTAAGGGATCTCCTGCCATGAATAGCCAAACATCCATCCAGTATACCAAAGCCTTTAGGTCTTATAGGCATTGTATATCACATGCATGTTCCAAGTGCAAGATGTATGGCATAAAGGTGATGCATGGATGCAAATACTCAGAAATGCTTTGCCGCCACTCCAAACACCATTATCGAACATCAGTCTGAACACCTTTCTGCTGTGCTGGTTACTAAGCAGCTTTTGGATAAGTACTGCATTGGGTTTTCCTCTCCTTTTTTCTATTTTGTATGGTATATGTGTTCATGTCATCCAGGAAGGGAAAATGTCAGTGTGGGAGGCAGATTCCCCATAAAGATCATCATGACCACTGTCTTTTTTGCTTGGCTGCTTCCCATGACAATACACAGTGTTCTATCTGCCAAGTGTTTGTGCCTAAGACCTTACATAGTCGTCTCTCCTCCTTCTCCATATATCTTGAGAAAACATGACTTAAGCTGTTGACTCAGGATGCTATGGCAGAATTCTCCCATCCTGAGGGTCAGCTGTCTGCCAAAAAGAAGGCCAAAAAGATTTGGTCTGATCCAGTTGCTGTCCAGCCTCCCCAGACATCTCTGTAGAGGCTAGTGAAAGCCCTGAAGACCATCTGGTGCTTGCTTAGGATTGCTATGTTGCACCCCCATTGGAAGCTGTCATGGATCTAAATTCTCTCATGTTCTCAGAGGCTTTTCTAATGTCTGTACCTGACACTGAGAGGGGATCCTCACCTCATAATATCCAAGGGACTGAGGGGGATTTCTCAGATTTAATGAGGGAGGAAATGCTTACCACTATTATTAAATCTCATCAAGGGTCTGAACCACCAAGGTTTTTTTGGGTGGACGTCCTGCAGAAAAAAGAAGCAGAAAACTAAACATATCTCCCCTGTTGTTAAAGATCCTCAGCATGATTGGCAGTATTTTAGTCAGGGTTTGTTTAATGTTAAGAGGCCAAGGGAATTTAGGATTACTTGGATGAGGACTTGGATTCTAGAGAAAAATCCCTTGCGTGTTCTTTCCAAATTCCTTCCCCTCTGGACTGCTGTACAGAAGAAGAGGATTTTTTGAGACCATACTCCCCCCTTGGAAGAGTTGTCTTTTGAAGATTTTATTGCCTGCATGATAACATTTTTTAAGTGGGACTGTTCCCAGATCTCTGACATTCAAGAGAGATACTATGAGCACCTACAAATGGAGTCTCCCAAACCATAAGCTGGCCCTCCTGTTTTGGCTGTCTTTTTTGGATAATTTTTCTGCAGCCTCTGTAGCTCCTGACTCAGCCTCCAGCACCAAAGAAACCAGATAGGTTCTGCAAGGTGCCTGAGGACTGCAAGTGTTTGTATAAGTGCCCTTCTGCTGATCCTTCAGTGGCCTCAGTTTTTTCTGACAAAACCTCTACATTGTTACCATCTACTAGGCTTCTTCCTTCTAATAAGGATAGCTGAGCCATAGGAAGGTTGGACAAGAATGTTAATACTGCTGCCACCATGTCTTTTAGGGCCATTAATTACCAGACTCATATGACCAGGTTATGTTTTGACTTCCTTTCCCAGGTATCTAAGGTGGTGTCTGGCCATCCTATTTCTAATGGGAAGGCTTCTGCCCCTTCCCTGTTGGGGTCTGCTACTCAGGTTCACCGATTTTAAATTTTAAAATGAAAGCGTTTATGTATTTAAGTATTTTTTAATTAAAGGATTGAACTTTAGAAGTATACTGTGTATTTCATTTACCCTGCAGTCTGGATAATTTTGCTTCAGTGCTGCTTCTTTCCTAGTTTGTTTCTTTGCTTTCTGGATTTTAAAATGTAGACTACAACTCTGTGATCCTTTAATGAGCAGTTATAAAAAAATTCATTTTAAACCTTTTAAAATGTAAAAACACAACTGTGTGAGCCTTTAATGAACACATAAAAAGAGGCTTATCAAAACTGAACTTAACTGAAGGTATACTGTGCACACATTTTTTGTAGGTTTTCAATGCCTAAATCATTCCTTTTCAGTCCATGTCATCAAATTTTGTGTTTTACATGCAGGTGCCACTTGAAAAAAAAAACACACACACACAAGTCTACCAGACTAGCTGCATCAGCCATTCTCTTTCAAACCCCACTATAATCTGAGCATCATGTAAGCAGATGAGGTAGTCTTATTTAACCATAGAAAATCCATAACTTTCCTTTTACTTTAAAGCTAACTGGATTTTCACTCTTATTTCTACTGCAAACCTTCAAGTAATCCAGGATAATTAAGATGAAGTTCACTATGCCATTGCATATACCAAGTGATTTTTTCATATTGCTTAACATTGCCATTTTGGACAGTTAACAGGTTCAGAAAATCAGATGCATAATCTTATTTCAGAATGATTTAGTATAGTACTTACACAAAAATCTACAAAATACACAGACAGTGCTACATACTCTCTCAACTTACTTTTGATCGGTTTTGTGATAATGCAAGTCAAAATGAACAGAGAAGTGTGGTTTAACTGTGACAACACTGAACACTTAGAAAGTGGTTTAAATGTATATGCTTAGCTTACACTACAAATATTTCAGAACAGTAGACAATTACATATTACATTTTCATATACTAAAGTTTCAAGGGCAGTTTTAAATGCTTTGTTCAGTGAGAAGGATTTTAAGGTAAAGGACTTTTTAATATTGTAGCAAAATTCCATCTGTAGTGTTCATCTTAACATGCAGAAGCTTAAATTGTACTGCTTGAGTATGGGAAGAAGAATGGCTAAACTGCAGGTACAGAAGGAATGGAAAAGAAAAAAATGATGCAGTGGTATCACCTAGTGCCAGGCAGTGCAATTACCTTTCCATAATCAAGCGGAATTAATTTGACAAGAGACAGAAAACTAATTGCATGCATAAAATAGGGCTAGGCATAGTTATAAACTGTGGTCTACCGTCAAGTACTCATATACTGTCCAAGTGAGAATTTGTTGGAACAGAGGTATGATGTCAATCTGCAACAATAAATGTCTGGATTCATGTGCATATTTAAATTGTCAGAGAACTGCTTGGAAAGATAAGTGATGCATTGCTCAGGGAGCAGCTCTCCCTTCAGGTGTATTTGAGATTTGTGTCACTAGCATAAACATCTTTGAGCATTTATTGATGCAGTTATGTGAATGATGGTTACAAGTCTGCATGTGTGTTCTAGGATGCAGGTGGGCAGAGACATCTCTGTCCTTCACATCTCCGCTTAATAAGAGGAATTGAATGAGTAATGCCTGAGCCAGCCTGATCCCTACAATCTCAAATGATCTCAGAGATGTTTTAGTGCCACCCTCATGATCTTTCACATAGACAGTATAAGATGTTTGATAATGATCAGATTGGCCTCTTTCCTTCTTCTCCTTCCCATTGGGGTCACCACAGCAGAACAATGGTCCTCAAAATGATTGGAGTTTTATGGTGTCTAGTTGCCAACCTGGCACCCAAACTTCTACAGAAGGCACACACTTACACCTAGGGCCAATTTAGCATGTCCAGTTCACCTGCACCATGTCTTTGGGATGTGGGAGGAAATCGGGGCACCTGGAGGAAACCCACGTGACCACAGGGAAGGCATGCAGATTCTGCACAGAAGGCACCCCAGCCGAGAATCAAACCGGAGAACCTCTTGCTGTGAGGTGGCAATACTAATTGCTGCACCACCACGGACGACCCTTTTCCATGGAAGGTAAAATTCCACCCTGAGGAGGAGACAGACTAGGGGAGATTGTTGTTGGCTCCACACTTAGTCTTGCAGCATCAGCAATAGGATACAGGGAGTTGTGGAGAAGGAGCTCACAGACGACTTTGCTCATCTGGTTGATGTGGGGCCTAGGCTGTCATTAGTTTAATAATGTGTCTCCCAAACTGAATGTATTGGGATTAACTAGCTATTCAAAGAAGATACAGCTCAACCAATTGAAAAAAAAAGAAAAATCTCAAAGAAAAGAGTAAAACTATAACTTGAAACAGAGCGATCATACCAAAGTTAATTGTAATGAGTTACAGTACCTTGTAGAATAGTTAGCAATAAAAAAGCAAACATGGTAGTGTCTGTCTGTCTTAACCAGTTTTTGATAGCTGTGAACATTATACAGTATATTGTTAATTGCATCACATTACATATAAACAAAATCGACACAACCATAGTTTGTATATGTAGGTGAGCTGCAGCACATGTTCTGGTACTGAAGTGCTGTCAGTCACCATTTTCTGATAATGCTGCTAATTTTATTTTATTTACTTATGTACATATGCATGTATACATCTTTGTTTTTGTCACCAGAGTAGGGGACTGATCAGAAATTGTCTAGTTTCAGGCCCAGCCCAGGAATATTCAGTTGCCACAGAAAAGCAAGAAGGATACAAATTAAGCAACACATTTACAGATGAGCAAAGCTAACATAGTAGTACAAAATATAAGCAGTGGTTGTTTAATACAGTCTGTTTACAAGCAGAGTAAGAAAGGAGTTCCATGTCAGTGCAAGTTAAGATCAGAAGATGGTGAGTATTATAGCAATAACCCACCCCTGAGTGTGGGTAATGCTGGATTTACCCACGGTTGGCGTGGTTTGGTCACGAGGGCGAAGCCCGAGGGACCAAACAAAGCCAACCGTGGGTAAATCCAGCATTACCCACACCCAGAAGTGGGTTATTGCTATTATACAATGACATTATTTAAGAAAAAAAATAATTACTTTTCTTAAATAATGGCATTGTATAATGCCTCTTTGCTGCCCTTCCGCAGCAGACTATCTGGTATTCTGCGGCAGTTCTGATGTACTGCGCATGCATATGCCTACGCAGTACATTAGAGCTGTGGGCAAAAGCAACGGAGAAAGCAAGATCTCCATTGCTTTTTACTGTTTCGCTTTGTTAAATCGGTTTAACATAGCGAGACAGCTTTAAAAAAAGCAACAGAGAATCTCCGTTGCTTTTTTTAAAGCTGTCTCAGTATGTTAAACCCATATAACATAGTGGGGCAGTTTTGAAAAAAGCAACAGAGAAAGCAAGATCTCTTTTGCTTTTTACAAACTGTTTCACTATGTTAAATGGGTTTAACGTAGCGAGACAGTTTTAAAATAAGCAACGAAGATCTCCGTTGCTTATTTTAAAGCTGTCTCGCTATGTTAAACCCATTTAACATAGCGAGACAGGTTTTAAAAAAAAAAGCAACGGAGAAAGTAAGATCTCCGTTGCTTTTTACACACTGTCTCGCTATGTTAAAGGAGTTTAACATAGCGAGATGGCTATAAAAAAAGCAACGGAGATCTCCATTGCTTTTTTTAAACCTGTCTCACTATGTTAAACTCCTTTAACATAGCGAGACAGTGTTTTAAAAAAGACTTATACTAATGGAAAAAGTCCGGGCGACCGGACCTTTTTCCATTAGTATAAGTCGATTTACAAAGTGCACGCTGACCAATCAGCGTGCACGTTTTGGGATATTAATGGGGGGTCATGGTATAATAGAGATTAGTTGAGTGAAAGAGAGGAATATATACATATGTACAGGATGGGTATGCTCTACAGAAAAGTATTTAGAGAACTAGGACTGTATGTTGCAAGTGGAGAGGTATATTGGAAAGGTTAAGTGATGAGTTATTAGCACTGACTTTTGTTTTTCAGGAATGCTTTGAATTTGGGGTCTCAAAAATGGCATTAGTTTAGGTGCTAAAAGAGAAATTGTGGTTAGTACAATATTGTTTTCTTCTGAGTCTGCACAGAGCAGGTCCAAATTGTGAGAAACGTCTAAAGTTATATAATAATATGTTGTACATGAGGCTGAAGAAAAGTATGGCAAGTGTTTCTTGGTGAAGTAAAGTAGTTGGAAAGGAGGCAACCTAGCAAGAGGATTGTTTGAAACATAATAGGCATCTTGTTTGGCATTTTTGATTGTGATACAGTGGTGTTCCCATCTAGAGGTGTTGGGTTTTGAAGTAGCAGACTTTGTTGGCAATAGATTCTAGGACAAATGTGTGTGTGCTTTTTTTTTGAAAGCCATGGAAAACACAGGAAGGTCATAGTCCAGCTGGGCAAGGAAGATATCTTTGCCAATGGCTGCTTTTACTGTAGTGCAAATAAATTATGATATTTTCTTGGTTCAGAAGAACAGAGAATTGTTTTTGAACCTAGTCTTTTCAATGATTCGATATTTGAAAGCAGAGGTGGTCTCAGTTCGATCATTCTTCATATCCTTAATTTCAAATATTTGGAGAATTTTTAATGAGTGCCAAATATCATAGATTGTTTTATTGAACTGAGAAGGAGCTTATTAGTACTGAGATAATTCCAAAGGGATAAAAGCACATCTTGGAGTTGTCCCTGTATTTCTATGAGGTAGGGGCTGTATATGAAGGCCACCATATTGATTGCATATAGAAGACATGGGAAAGGAGGAAGGTAGCTTACTAATAGAGATGGAGAAAAGAATTGGGGCAAGGATAGACCCCTGTGAATGCCATTGTGTATAGCGGATGAAGTTAAGATGGAGGAACTTGATTTTACTCTGAAGGATCTTGGTGAGAGAATGCCTTTGAACCAGTCTAAAGCTTGTGAGCTAATGTCCATTTCAGTTGTGTAAGTGGCTAGGATATTATGGTCAACTAAGCTAAAGACCCTTGAGATCTCAGTGAACAGAGTTCATGTAAGGTTGCCTTTGTCCATCCTGATCTGTATTTCATCAGTAAGTGTTCAGAAAGCAGTTATTATGCTCATGCCTGACCCACAGCCATACTGATTATGTTGGTGGTATATTACTTTTTCTAGAATTCTTCAAGTGTTAGTGGAACTGAGATGGGATGGAAGTGTGAGGCTTTAGCTGGTTTGGACTGTTTTGTAAGGGGAGTGAATGATACAGGTTTTTAGATGGGAGGGCATGTTGTTGGTGATGAATAAGTTATAGATAGTGGTCTAAGGGGATTAGAATGAATTCTCTACAATGGTACAGGAAGCAGAGACATAGATTATCCAAACTTGTGAGGCCATCGAGGAGTATTTGTTCTAGATGGTGTTGAATTTCTTTGGAGTTGATATGCTTGAAGTAGAAAAGAGGGAGAAATGGTGGGAGGACTGGAGAAGATGTAGTTGGTCTGTTGGTGGGAGAGTTCGGAAGTAAGAGACTTCACTTAGAAAGTCAAATGCAGACAGGGTGGTGACTCTGCACTTAATAGTTTCTGGCAGTAGTGTTGTTAGTGCTACTTCACCCAATAAGTAGGGTTATTTCCAGCCAAATAAATGGAGAAGAGTGCTGTTTGGTTGTTAGTGTTTTAGTTTTGTGGTTTTTGATGGCTTGCTTGGTGATGTTACATTGTGATGTGAATTGTTCCTGGTATCAGTTGAAGAGTTTTGTTTCCAGTTTTGACAGGGTTGTTCCCACAATACTGCAGATATATCCATGAATCTCACTCTTCCATGAATTCAGACACTATGTGTCTCTTCTGATTGATGTTTTAATAGATCCCCATACTGATAGCTTCCTCTCCCCGTAAAATATTTGTTTAATGTCACTGTATATTTCCTCTTGTTTAACACAGAAACATTGATTATGATTGCAGATGAGGACTGCATAATCCTCCCAGTATGTTCATTATTTCTTGGATCCCCTACCTCTCCCTGTTCTTTGAAGGATGTTATGCCTGTCTTCTGTTTTCTTGAATTCAATCAGTATTTCAGACCCTACTACCTTTTCAAGATGACTGTTGCCTTCACTTGTCATCCTGTGTATGAAATATTATTTCTTTACACTTCTTCAAAGCCATCAATCTTGTATCCCTGAACTATGACCTATTTTTATTATTTTCCTAAATGATACTCACTTGGACTCTCTATGGACTCCTTCAAGGTAGTTAAAATTTTCAGTCAAGTCCCATACCTCTTTTTTTAAAATATCTGTTAATATTTTGTAATACGTTCTTTGCATGGCATTTGATGCAGACCATGTGCTATTTTTTGCCCTTTCTTAAGTCCCTGCATGCTTTTCCTAAAGCATTATCTATATCTCTGCGTGTACTATAAGAAGGGACTCTACTCACATCCCTTACTCTTTTCCAAATTACTTATTTACTTTTGGATCATCTGATATGACTACTCCATGGCTCTTGCCTTGTTTATTGTTGCTATGACTTTCCTTCCAAATGTATATTTCTTTCATGAGTTTTTGTTTTTCAGATACTTTACTTTGCATTGAAACTGTTAACATGTTTTAAGTATTCTTCCACTGTGACCTTACCTGTCATCATCCCTTGTACACCTTGCTCTGTATCACTCTTACTGCATGATTTTGCATTGTCAGCAAAAAAACATTGCTTCCAGCTTTTATGCATGGTCACTTATAAAGAAATTGAAAAGGCCAAGCCCTGACACTGGTTATTATCCTTTCATCTTTCTGGGTCATATTTAGTTCCAAGCTACCACTCTTGTACTTATTCTAAATCTGTTTGGTGTGTTCACCAACCTTTTATGTCATACTATGATGTCATATGTTTTTCCGTAATTTATGATATAATACTCTGGTTTTCCAAAGAAGTCTGATGTGTTTGGCATAATATTCCTGTTGTGAATACATGATGTACTAGTTCCTGTGCTCCACTGGCTTCCAGATATTGTAAAATTCTTACCTTCAACGAGTTCTTCTGAGGTCAGAATGTCAGGTCATTAGTTTCCAGACTCTAACTTGTTTTCTCTTGTGAAGAAGAATCATAAATAATTTCTACCAGTTGTCTCACATACAGCATCTGTCATTTATCAGGAACCTTATTCTTCTTTTATAATTTCTCAAAAAGGTTAATTTGTGGTATTAATTGTTATTCAATTAGTTCTTTAGTTGCCATACCAACTTATTTCCCTTTGGCAGAAGCCCTGTGGCTTATTCATTCCTTGTGAGTGAGATTCAGATGGAACTCCTGCATGGTAGAAAGGGGTTTTTGCTTAATATCCTAGCCTCCTGACATGCATTTAGTTAGCACATCACATAAGTGGGTGTGCAATAGAAATTTGAGCTAAGCTGCCCCTCACTTCTGCAATGGACACAAGCCAGTAGGACAAGCACCACCCACTTGCAGGGAGTCACTGCAAGCAGTCTGTCCCAACAGGGAAATCATGACTTGTGCATATACTCCCAAATGTGCACTTCACCACCCTCTCCTTGACACAGGCAAGTGGGCTGCACACCGTCATTCCTCTCATACCCTATCTGGCTCTTTCAGTGACAGGTCATCAATCTAAAGCCCAGTTGCCTTCGCCAAAGTTAGGGCTTCATCACCCTATGTCAGAAAGCCATAATTTTCCAACAATTTAAATATGAATACTCTTTGCATCCATTGCTAAGTTCACCTTTAATTTTTCAATGGGAGGGTAATTCCCTTTCACACAGTTGAATAATAAAATAAACTTATTGTTAAACATAACAACCTAAAAACACAAAATTTCATGACCCACCACACAGTTATTCTATCTGTCTTAATTCACTCATGCTATACATCTCCTGAAGATGCATGAAATCCTCTGTATGCTGCCCCTGTCTGTCTTTACACATGAGATTTAAAGATACAGATCTCATAACCTTCTATTTTAACCAGTCTGCCTTGAATCTCTTCAAGAACCTTAGAACTATCGCCAGAATTCAATGCAGTACTTTGTATAGATCACTGTGTATATTGTACCTAGTCAGCCACTGTAGTCAGAGAGCATGTGCATATAAGTTACTGAGCATGGGCGAGATCAGTGCCATTTTGTATAGTTAGTCAGACAGAATGCAAGCTTGAATAGAGATGCACATGTGAGTGTGTTAGAAGTAACGAGTGAGTCAGTAAACATATGAAGTTTGAAGTATATGTTTCAGTTACAGCTTCTGATGTGTTTATGTACAATAAACGAATTGAACCCATCTTGTACCTCAGTGTCTCATTTAAATACACAAGATGTGCATGATACAGGTTTTTAGATGGGAGGGCATGTTGTTGGTGATGAATAAGTTATAGATAGTGGTCTAAGGGGATTAGAATGAATTCTCTACAATGGTACAGGAAGCAGAGACATAGATTATCCAAACTTGTGAGGCCATCGAGGAGTATTTGTTCTAGATGGTGTTGAATTTCTTTGGAGTTGATATGCTTGAAGTAGAAAAGAGGGAGAAATGGTGGGAGGACTGGAGAAGATGTAGTTGGTCTGTTGGTGGGAGAGTTCGGAAGTAAGAGACTTCACTTAGAAAGTCAAATGCAGACAGGGTGGTGACTCTGCACTTAATAGTTTCTGGCAGTAGTGTTGTTAGTGCTACTTCACCCAATAAGTAGGGTTATTTCCAGCCAAATAAATGGAGAAGAGTGCTGTTTGGTTGTTAGTGTTTTAGTTTTGTGGTTTTTGATGGCTTGCTTGGTGATGTTACATTGTGATGTGAATTGTTCCTGGTATCAGTTGAAGGGTTTTGTTTCCAGTTTTGACAGGGTTGTTCCCACAATACTGCAGATATATCCATGAATCTCACTCTTCCATGAATTCAGACACTATGTGTCTCTTCTGATTGATGTTTTAATAGATCCCCATACTGATAGCTTCCTCTCCCCGTAAAATATTTGTTTAATGTCACTGTATATTTCCTCTTGTTTAACACAGAAACATTGATTATGATTGCAGATGAGGACTGCATAATCCTCCCAGTATGTTCATTATTTCTTGGATCCCCTACCTCTCCCTGTTCTTTGAAGGATGTTATGCCTGTCTTCTGTTTTCTTGAATTCAATCAGTATTTCAGACCCTACTACCTTTTCAAGATGACTGTTGCCTTCACTTGTCATCCTGTGTATGAAATATTATTTCTTTACACTTCTTTAAAGCCATCAATCTTGTATCCCTGAACTATGACCTATTTTTATTATTTTCCTAAATGATACTCACTTGGACTCTCTATGTACTCCTTCAAGGTAGTTAAAATTTTCAGTCAAGTCCCATACCTCTTTTTTTAAAATATCTGTTAATATTTTGTAATACGTTCTTTGCATGGCATTTGATGCAGACCATGTGCTATTTTTGCCCTTTCTTAAGTCCCTGCATGCTTTTCCTAAAGCATTATCTATATCTCTGCGTGTACTATAAGAAGGGACTCTACTCACATCCCTTACTCTTTTCCAAATTACTTATTTACTTTTGGATCATCTGATATGACTACTCCATGGCTCTTGCCTTGTTTATTGTTGCTATGACTTTCCTTCCAAATGTATATTTCTTTCATGAGTTTTTGTTTTTCAGATACTTTACTTTGCATTGAAACTGTTAACATGTTTTAAGTATTCTTCCACTGTGACCTTACCTGTCATCATCCCTTGTACACCTTGCTCTGTATCACTCTTACTGCATGATTTTGCATTGTCAGCAAAAAAACATTGCTTCCAGCTTTTATGCATGGTCACTTATAAAGAAATTGAAAAGGGGCCAAGCCCTGACACTGGTTATTATCCTTTCATCTTTCTGGGTCATATTTAGTTCCAAGCTACCACTCTTGTACTTATTCTAAATCTGTTTGGTGTGTTCACCAACCTTTTATGTCATACTATGATGTCATATGTTTTTCCGTAATTTATGATATAATACTCTGGTTTTCCAAAGAAGTCTGATGTGTTTGGCATAATATTCCTGTTGTGAATACATGATGTACTAGTTCCTGTGCTCCACTGGCTTCCAGATATTGTAAAATTTTTACCTTCAACGAGTTCTTCTGAGGTCAGAATGTCAGGTCATTAGTTTCCAGACTCTAACTTGTTTTCTCTTGTGAAGAAGAATCATAAATAATTTCTACCAGTTGTCTCACATACAGCATCTGTCATTTATCAGGAACCTTATTCTTCTTTTATAATTTCTCAAAAAGGTTAATTTGTGGTATTAATTGTTATTCAATTAGTTCTTTAGTTGCCATACCAACTTATTTCCCTTTGGCAGAAGCCCTGTGGCTTATTCATTCCTTGTGAGTGAGATTCAGATGGAACTCCTGCATGGTAGAAAGGGGTTTTTGCTTAATATCCTAGCCTCCTCACATGCATTTAGTTAGCACATCACATAAGTGGGTGTGCAATAGAAATTTGAGCTAAGCTGCCCCTCACTTCTGCAATGGACACAAGCCAGTAGGACAAGCACCACCCACTTGCAGGGAGTCACTGCAAGCAGTCTGTCCCAACAGGGAAATCATGACTTGTGCATATACTCCCAAATGTGCACTTCACCACCCTCTCCTTGACACAGGCAAGTGGGCTGCACACCGTCATTCCTCTCATACCCTATCTGGCTCTTTCAGTGACAGGTCATCAATCTAAAGCCCAGTTGCCTTCGCCAAAGTTAGGGCTTCATCACCCTATGTCAGAAAGCCATAATTTTCCAACAATTTAAATATGAATACTCTTTGCATCCATTGCTAAGTTCACCTTTAATTTTTCAATGGGAGGGTAATTCCCTTTCACACAGTTGAATAATAAAATAAACTTATTGTTAAACATAACAACCTAAAAACACAAAATTTCATGACCCACCACACAGTTATTCTATCTGTCTTAATTCACTCATGCTATACATCTCCTGAAGATGCATGAAATCCTCTGTATGCTGCCCTGTCTGTCTTTACACATGAGATTTAAAGATACAGATCTCATAACCTTCTATTTTAACCAGTCTGCCTTGAATCTCTTCAAGAACCTTAGAACTATCGCCAGAATTCAATGCAGTACTTTGTATAGATCACTGTGTATATTGTACCTAGTCAGCCACTGTAGTCAGAGAGCATGTGCATATAAGTTACTGAGCATGGGCGAGATCAGTGCCATTTTGTATAGTTAGTCAGACAGAATGCAAGCTTGAATAGAGATGCACATGTGAGTGTGTTAGAAGTAACGAGTGAGTCAGTAAACATATGAAGTTTGAAGTATATGTTTCAGTTACAGCTTCTGATGTGTTTATGTACAATAAACGAATTGAACCCATCTTGTACCTCAGTGTCTCATTTAAATACACAAGATGTGCAACACATCGTGTGGCCTGATGAGTGCTGTACACTGGTGTACACTGACCTAATTCTTCCAAAATGTCACCCCCCCCCTCCACCCCACCCCCATGCCATATGTATTTCAGTGTACACCATTACCTGACTACATCCATCTGGCTCTGTTATGACTCACTAAAGGCATCCATAATGATTTTCCCCCTCTTCACTTCTGTTTGAAGTGGATTCCATTCATTGTTTCATCCCAGTTCGGATTAGGTTCCTGTTATGTATGGCCATTGTCTTCCATGAATTAGGACTGAACAGCATGTCTTTTCCTGGGAATATTATCTAGATACTGTCAGATTTTTCTCATATCTTGCTATTCCATCAAAAAGCAGCACAAGTTAATTTTAAATAGTCATCAAGTAAATTTTTCTTCATTTTTAACATCACTAGAAACAAATGTTGAAAACTGGCAGCCTCAAAGCAAATCCCTATAGGGCCTTACTAGTTACATTTCCCAGCCAACGAGAAATGTATCTCACCTGTATTCTCTGAGGAAAACTATTAGCCTACAAACTATTGCTCCTAAAAGGCAACATCTAGCATCAGGCTCCTCAGAAACATCTTAGGTGAAACAATATAAAAAAATCCTAAATCATACACAGGTAAAGCCTGTTTGCTATCCCTCAGCCTGCATCTGTGAAATACATTCATAAGAGGATTAAATGCTATTCCAATTAGACCTTCTTTGGAAAGGTATGACAGTGTGTCATGCTTACTATTTTATAACTCAGGCAGCTATAACAGTTCATTCATAGAATTATTTACAAAGTTTATGTGCATTCTAGTGTTTTCATCAACTTTTTACCTCTACATTGCTTCTTCCATGTGTGTCATAATGTATTTTGTTTCTAATGTTTGCACTTTCATTTTAACAATCATTCACAACAAGGCCCCATAAAATGCTAGTCACAAACCATTTTGGCAGTACCAAAAATATTATTTAAAATTCACCTAAGTTCGCAGATCTATTGTGGGTTGCAAGGATCACAAGTTTGAATCTGTGTACTAAAGTAGTTACAAATACGAAAGAACTGGTTTGCACCCCATAAATATGAAGTTACTATATATGCCATAAAGTACAGTGTAGAGTAGCCATTACATCTTCATCCAATAAATGCTATGGAAATGTGACAGTGTACATCTCTTGAAGTGACCAAATCAGAAAAATAGGCTTACTACTTTACAATAGCGTTTTAGATTAGTGCTGACTTCTGAATGTCAGTTTTGTGTATCTGTTATCTTTGTTGACATTGTTGTCTAGGAAAATGATAGGGAATATCAGCTGCCAATATATATGTGGTAGTAGATGCTGTCACAGACGTTACAGACGGAGATTGACATTCTTGAAGCCAATGTAGGTTACCTCTAAGGGCAGTACTCAATACATGCTGCTGCTGTATAGTACTAAATGCTCAGTGTCCATTCCCCAATCTGCTTGAATTTATCTAAATCGCAACTTTTCAGCCGATCCATTCAGGTAGCTCATAAAAAAAATAATTGAGAGGTTGTCTCTCTCTCTCTCACATATGAACGTAAGCTTTTTTATTTTTTTTTCCTTTGCATAAAGGAGGGTCCTTGCTTAATATTATTATTGAAAGGCATTTTGCTATTGTGAGCACACTACCAAAGATCATAAATTCAACAGCACATTCAGTGAGGCACCACACATGTTTTACAAGGTGTTCTTTGTCTGAACCATCTGTTTGGAAGTATTAGAGTATATCCTAGAAAGCCTCAACCAAAGGGAAGCCATACTAGCTTCTGCCTATAACTTATTCAAGGACTTTGGATCTTTCCATTTTCTAAAAAATAAGCCACACCACCTGCATAATTTAAACACACTCCTTGCCACACCCCTTTTTATAAGCCATATGCAGTTTTTAAATACCATATACAGTGACTGCAGGGACAGACGTAGGTGATATGGAGCCCTAGGCAAAGGTTTGCATGATATCCTCACCCCGCTGTCTACTGTCCTCCTGGCAGACAGTACAGTGTCTTCTCCCTATCCTGGCCTCTCCACACCATCAAGATTATTTTTGTCTTGTTGTCTCACAATATTTCTTACTCTTCAGCTTTTCCTGCATCCTTTCAATACATCCTAACTGGCCAAGACTGCACTTTAATAACTTTATAGAAAAGACTTTAAGACGGGGTCTTCTATCTGCTAGGCCCAAAGAAACTGCAATCTTTGAGTCAATGACTATCTTAACAAAAAGCATGACTAAGGAAATAAACTGTATTATTTTTTATTTCTTTCAGGGAAAAATATGTTGTGCCTAAGGCTTAATGTTCAAAGCTGACAAAATGGTAATTAACAATAAAATGAGTAGTAGTTACCCACAAACTGAGAAGGTAAATGCTTGTGAGGGGATATAAATCATAAGTGAGCTGTGTCCCCCTCCCCCAAAAAAACATCGTCTGTGTATCCCTGTAGTGTAAGAGTAGGATGAAAGTGAAAAGATAAATTATCAGTCATACATTTCAAGTTACTGTTGTTACAGATTTACATAGCATGCTTTCTTACCCATCCCTAAAAGACAGATGTCTTCTGTGCACTGCTCTATCTGCCTGGGACAAAGGTGAAAGAACAAATAGAAAACAGAAACATAGTTCAACTTGCTGTTGACAGATGTACATATGCAGCATACCTCCTTCCTTCAAAAGATTGCCACCTGTATATAAATCTAATTTTGATTGTGAAGAAACTGAGAAAAATAAAATAAAAAACATAGCAATGTTTTCTAATTTCTTGCTCCTGGACAGTACACTGCCCTTAGACAAGCTATAGTGACCGTCTATGCACACCTATGGAGTATTATTTTGAGGAAAGTTAAAGAAATAATGACCACACCATCCCCAGCCCCCACACAAGCTGCACCGACCTGTGCACACCTCTGAAGTTTGACTGTGAGAAAAATTAAAGAAACAAAGACCACAGTGTCCACAGCCTACACACAAAGTAAAGAGACCTTCTATGCTCACCTCTGTGACAGTTTTAGAATAGGTGGGGCCCAGGGCAAATGCATATACTGTCTTATTTTTGAAATATAATAAATTTTTTATGTTCTTCCATATCACTGTTGCAGTATTATTTACAGCAGGGATCCCCTGCCAAGGGTAGCCCAACCTCCAGGTAGTATACCAAACCCTTTGGGCTGTAATGGGTACACCGTATGTCACACTTATGCTCCCCATGCACAGCACAGTGCATAAATGTGACAACTAGATGTACTATCCTCAGAACTTCTTTGCTGCCAGTCCAAATGCCTTCTTCCGTCGTCAGTCTGAAGCTTGTTTGTCTGCTGGTTACCAAGCTGCTTTCAGATAACTGCCCTACTGGGGTTTTTTTCCTCATCTCTTTTTTATTGTTTGGTCATTGGTTTCATGCCATCCAGAAAGGGGAAATGCCAGTGTGAGAGACCAATTCCCATAAAGATCATCACGAGCAGTGTTTATTTTACTTAGGTGCTTCTCACGACCATAAGTCTTGTGCTGTTTTCCAGACTTTTGTTCCTAACATGTTACATAGTTGTCTCTCTTCCTTAGCGATTTATTTAGAAAACCAGTGTCTTAAGTTGTTGGCTAAAGACACTATGGAAGGATCTTCCTGTTCCGAGGATCAGCCTTCAACGAAGAAGACGACCAAGAAAGCGTGGTCGGATTCTTCTGCTGTACAGCCTCTGCTGGATGTCTCTCTTGAGGCTGGTAAAAGCGTTGAGGACTGTCCAGTTTCTCATTCAGATTCCTCTGCCATGACCATTTTAGAGGCCAGGATGGATACAGCTTCGTGCATGTCCATGGAGGCTTGCAGATGTCTGCTTCAGATGTTCAGGGGAACAGAAGCTGATAATTACCAAAGCACCTAGGGGTGTTTCTCAAATTTTTATTAGGGAAGAGATACCAACTACATTGATAGAATGCCTTCAGGGGTCTGAGCCTCCTAAGATATTTAAGGCTGACATCCCATTAAAAAAGAAGCAAAAACTAAGCAAAATTCTCCTGCTCCCAAAGATCCCTAGAGTGAATGCAAACTTTTCACTCAAGTCCTGTTTAATTCCCCTATGGCTCTGAAGCCTCCTCAGGGGGATTCTTTTCCTGCTCCCCTTTGGTCTTCAACCCCTCTTAACAGGCCTAGGGAGCAGGTTTCCTCTGATGAAGATGATGATTCTGAATCTCATGAAGAATTCCTGACTTATTATTCTCAGATTCCTTCCCACTTAGAGTATGGTTTTGGGGAAGAGGAGTCTGTTAGCCATGAATCCCCTTTTGAGGAGATTTTTTTAAATTTATTTATTTATTTAACATTTGTTTACAGGGAAAGTCTGACTTGGAACAAGTCAGTTTTCAGCAGAGGCCCAGGGAGAAACACTCCAGATGCATGTCTTTGTAACATGGGAGGAAACTGGAGCACCCAGAGGAAACCCGCATGAACACAAGGAGGACATGCAGACTCCACACAAAAGGCACACCAGCTGAGAATGTTGCTGTGAGGCAACAATGCAAACTGCTACACAATTCCCCATATGATGTAGCTTTTTAAGTGGGATTGTGGTTAGGACTCTGATATTCAGATGGGGTACTATGATCTTTTGCAAATGGAGTCTCCTAGGTCCTCTACTGTTCCTCCTGTTTTTGTTGCCTTGCTGGGGGACTTTTCCACTGCATCTCAGGCTCCTGATTCCCTACCCACTGCTCCTATAAAACTGATAGTTTTTATAAGGTGCCTGAAGATTTCAAGTTACTTTTATAAGTGCCCCTCTGCTAACCCTTCTGTGCTGTTGGTTTCCTCTAACAAGCCCTCTAAACGTTTGCCTTCTACAAAGTTGCTTCCCTTTGACAAGCCAGCAGAACTATGGAGAGGTTGGGTACAACAGAGTATACTTCTGCTACTCTGGCCTTTAGAGCTGTAAACTATCAGACCCATATGATTAGATATATTTTAGCTCTTCTCTCTCATGCCTGTCAGGTTATTTCAGATCTTAAACCAAATAGAGTGATGAAAGCGAACAATAATGACCAGGAACAACAAACAGCAATGCAGCATTAACATGGATGTTAATGTTGCATTCTTTATTTCAGATCTTCCTGACTCTCAGGGGAAGACTTCAGCTCTTTCTTTACCAGGGACTTCTTTTCAAGATGCTCACCATTCCATTAAATGCAGCTGATGCCTCATCTAGGGTTGCTGCTTTTGGTTCTGTGTTGAGGAGGCATTCCTAGCTTCGGCTTCAACCTTTGCCTGATGATATTAAGGCTAAGTTGATGGATGCTCCTCTTGATAATAAACATCTTTTTGGTGCTCCTGCTGCTGAGTTTAAGTCCCTCTGCGAAAAGGGTAAAGCTGTACAGGATCTGAAACATATTTTTGTTTCACTTGTCCCCAAGTTTCAAAGGAATTATCCTAATAAGCCTGCTTTTGTCCATGGACAATCTTGCCCTCCCCCCAAAGGCAAGAAGGGTGGTAGAAGGGCTCCTTCTGCTAAGTCTACCTGACAGCCTCCTATTCCAGACAAGCCAGGTGCTGTCTGATTCTCCTCGCCCTTCTCTTCATCTCTTTCTTCATCTTTCCCTGCCCCTTCCTATCTGGTTAAAGATAACTCAAGATTCTTGGGTACTTTCCATAATTCGCCCAGGGGTCTTACATGGTTTGGAAATCTGTTCCCCCTTTTTTGGAGATTCCTCAGCCTCTTCAGGGTCAACTGCCCTTTTTTCCAGAGGTACTTCAGGGTCTGTTGGCTCAGGGAACAATTCAAGAAGTTCCAACTCCTCAGAGGGGTAAGGGGGTTTACTCCATAATGTTCTTGGTTCCCAGGAAAGAAGGCACCTGGAGAGCCATTCTGGATCTCTCACAGCTAAATACCTTTTTAAAGGTTCCCTCCTTTTGGATGCTGTCCCTTCAAACCTTGTTTGCTCTTCTGCTTCCTTAGGCTTTTCTAGTTTCCCTGGATCACAATGATGCTTATCTATATATCCCTATTCATCCCATTTTCAGGGTTTTACATTTCTGTGTTGCTTCCTGGGATTTTCAGCTCTTTGCTTTGTCCTTTAGCCTCTCTACTGCCCCAAGGGTTTTCACCAAATGCTTTGCTCCTGTGATTACTTTCTGCAGATTGAGGGGAATCCAGATATTTCCTTACCTGAATGACCCGCTCATTTAGGCCTCTTCTCCAGAGATTTTACTTCAGCATCTTCACTTTGCTATTTGTCTCTTGCAAAGCCTGGGGTTTACTGTGACTTTCCAAAAATTATTCCTAACTCTTTCCCAGGATCATGTTTTTCTAGGGTACAGGCTCCAGACTGTTCCAATGTTGGCATCTCTGTCTCCTCCCAAGGCTTTAACTCTGATTGCTTTCTTTCAATCCCTTCTTCCAATGCCTTCCACTACAGCCACGGAGTTTCTAAAGGCTCTGGATTACCTGACTTCCACTGTTTGGCCAAACTTCATATGAGAAAGCTCCAGTGTTTCTAAAGTCAGTCTGGCTTCAGCATTTTCATCCTTTAGATTTTCTACTCCCCTTCTCCCATGCCTCAGGCTGGAACTTCAGCGGTGGATTCATCAATTGTCACTCAACCTAGAGCTTCATTTTCAACTTCAGTCTCCTCTCAGAAACTCTTTACAGATGCCTCAAATGTGGGATAGGGGGCCTCCTTCAGTCCTCTGAAAGTGCAGAGCCTTTGGTCTCTTTGACAAAAGAAAGACCACATCAGTGTCAAGGAGATGAGAGCCCTTCTTCTGCCTCTTTGGGCTTTTCACTCTCTTTTCCTTCCAGGGCCTCAGGATTCTTACAGACAATACCACAGTGATGTTGTACATCAACAAGCAAGGGGGAACAAGGTCCTACCTCCTGTGCAGACTAGCTCTTCAGGTTTTGGGATCTAGCTGTCCACTATCAGGTGACTCTTCAGGCAATTTACATTCTCTCAGATCAAAACATTATGGCAGATTTAAAAAAAAATAATTGCACTTTATTTTGCTTTTTTTTAAAGTCCTCAATTGTATTTATTCTGCTGCATTTATTACTGCTTGGTAGTAGCCTGATTAAATTGTAACTGTTATTCTAAGCCTTTCAGTTTAAGCACTTGGGCTCCAGGCCAGTTTTGCATTAAGAAGGTGTAGTCTGCACTGTTGTGGCAGGGCAGGTAGCTTACATCCTTCTAAGTTGGGTGTTGCTGATTGAAGGCTCAGTGTTTGTTATTCTAAAAGTGTATTAGTTCTGGTTTAAGCACTTGGGCTTCAGGCCAGTTATTTTACATTAAGAAGGTTTGTGGTCTGCACTCTTGTGGGAGGAGAGGTTAGATTCTGCCCTTCTGAGCTGGGAATTTCCAGTTAAAGGATTATTGTGCCTGCTTATTTTAACTGTTTCTTTCTGAAATTGGTACGCCTTGTTTGCTGTAGCATAGATTAAATTCAGACCTGCTGAATCTAGCTTTGTTTGTATAACTTGAGCACTAATCCACATCATCTTTTTTTGCAGAAGGTTCCCCTGCACCCTAGTGGCAGGAGTTTGTAGTTAGAACTTGTCTGATCAAAGACTGCTAGAACGGGGCTCAGTTTTTAGCTTTTTATTGGTTAATTTGTTTAAATCAGTTTGCTCATTTGCTACTGTTATATTAAAAAAATACAACTTATGCATCGCTGCTTAGCTAGGATTAAACTATTCTCAGCGCCATAAAGTCTGCTCTTCAAATTTTCCCTTAGAGCTAGCCAGTTTTTTTAGTTTTAGCACTCATATCTGTTTCTTTGAGCTCAGCACTTGTTCAGAACTCATTGTAAGCACTAAATAAGCTTCAAATTACTACAGCACTCAACTTTCCTCACTTGTCTAGAGGAAAACAGTGTTTAGTACTTAATAAATATGCACCTATTCAGGAATGTCTAAGGGTCAGCTTCCGGTGTTTTCCCCTGTCTACCTGATTAATCTGGGCATCTTGGGGTAATGCAGGCATTGCCTCATGTACACAGACAACCCTCTCCTCCTACCACCCAACAGTACAACCTGTGAGAGATGCACTTATATAGCCAAACTGGAAGCAAAGCTCTCTTCACCCAAGACTGGAATTGACAGTCAAGAGGAGAAGGTAAACACTTGCACCACACCACACTCATCACATAGTCCCCCAAAACCTACACCACCAAAACACACACATAGCAACACAAAACACACACCTACATTTGTGGAGGCTCTCAATAAAAATCTGCTCAAGCAACAGAAACCTCCAAAGCAGAAACGCATGCATCCTCCACCCGCAACACAACCCAAATGACACATAGCCCACAAATGCAGTGCGCCACTCAACCACAGCCCATAAGGCATAACAATGTACCCGACACTCTAGTCAAGGTGAGTGTATAGTCAGGCACACTGATGTTCCACTCTCCAGGCTAAACAAGGAGAAAGTTACTGTCAGTTGCCTGTCGGGTGCCAGGATCCGCCACATAACGCATGCACTCAGGTCACTCCACAACAAATACAAATATGACTCTGTCATTGTCCGTGTTGGTGTGAATGACCTGAGACGTACCTCCTTGGACTACATGAAAAGAGACATGGAGGAGCTCTCCGATCTTGTATCCCAGGCAGCTATGACCCTAGCCCTGAGTAGCATCCTTCCATCACCCAGAATGATACTCCAGTACAGGGACAAAATGATTGACTTCAACAATTGGCTAAGCTTCTGGTGTCATTCTAAGGGGATCCAGTATCTGTCGGCCTGGGATGACATGATCGACACACCATGATGCTTTGCCAGAGATGGCCTGCACCTGTCACCCTTGGGATTCCAGATACTGGCTAAGGCTCTTGCCACTCCTATAGTGCCTTTTTTAGGCAAGGTTTAAATGACAAATTCACCACCGGGTACTAGCAAGCAAAATCTGAGGCTAATGCAACTCAATGCTAGAAGTCTAAATCTCAAAATGCATTCACTCGAGGCACTCCTTAAAATGGAGAACATCAACATCTGTGCAGTGACAGAGACCTGGTTCAAGGCACCAGAGAGCACCCATGCATTACCAGGCTATAATTCATACCACACCTTTCGGCCACCTAACCCGAACCAAAACACTAAAGGTGGAGGTGTGTCCATATTCATTAAGGATATCCACACCTCCAGGCTAGTTGCTCAGCATAATGCATTCCAGATCATCCAAGTGCAACTAACTCTGGGCAAGACCACAATCCAAATTGTAACTTGCTACAGATCCCCCATCATGCCCTAGGATTCCCACTTCTCATTTCTTGATACATTGGAAAATATTAGGGTACAACCCAACACCCTAATAATGGACCATTTCAACTACCCCACCATTAACTGGGAAAACTACTCATGTACCAACACTTTTGCTCAACATTTTCTGGAATTCATAAATTCCAACGCCTTGGATCAACTTATCCTCACCCCCATCAGGGGCAGCAATATCTTAGACCTGGTCATTACCAACATGGGCGACTGGTTTTCCACACCAGAGGTCAATTCCTCGTTGGTCAGATCCGACCACAAGCTAATCAGCCTAGACATCCACATCCCGCCCCCACCCCCCATTAGGGAAACCACCGTAAAAAATGTATCCAAAGCCAACTTCACGCTTCTAAAGACAGAAGTAGCAAACTTCATGACACCCATGCAGATGGAGAACAGAGGTACAACTGCTGAATCCTACACAAATGCACTTTATAAGCACTTACACTAGTGCATGAATCATGCTATCCCTAACAGAACCAAGATACTATCTTTCAAAAAAGGAAGCCAATCTGGTTGTCCTGCCATAAACAGATTCTACAACAGAAGAAAGAAACTGTTGCAAAAAAGACTAAAATCCCATGACTTGAAGAACTCCCTGGTCAGCTTCAGTAAAAAGCTGAGATCCCTCATAAAATCCTCCAAAGCTAGTTATGAAAAAAAATTGCCACTGATTCTAAATACAGCCACAAAGCATTCTATAGCTATGTCAAGAATCTCAATGGCAACACTCAGATCTGCTCTGAGTTACAGCACAATGGCACTAAATATATGGAACCAATTGATATTGCCAACATCCCGGCAGATAGGTTCAGTGCTTTTACCCCTCCCTCACCCCCTAAAGGGCCCATCTCTATACAGGAAGAATGCAAAGTTCCTGTAATCATGGCTGCACAGGTTAAAACCACACTCTCCAAAGCCAAGAACATAGCATCCATGGGACCTGACAACATCCCAGGGTACGTTCTACATGAACTACAGAATGAACTGGCACCACACCTAAGACCATGTTCAATCTTAGCCTCACCTCAGGCTTTGTGCCCACTGAATGGTGCACAGTGATGGTTATCCCACTCCACAAAGGGGGAGCCACCACGTACCCCCAGGAACTACTGCCCCATTAACCTAACGAGCCTGGTCTGCAAGACCATGGAACATTTCATCATGGAACTTATAAACAAAGACATTGGTAATCTCCAAACTCTGGCCCCCACCCAGTTTGGGTTTGTAAAAGGAAGATCATGTCTCCTAAACCTGATTGACTTCTTTGAAGCAGTCACCAAAGCCGTAGATGAGGGTAAGGTGGTTCACACAGCCTATCTAGATCTTGCCAAGGCTTTTGACACCATCCCCCACTCTGGAATTATAGATAAACTCACTAAACTAGGTATAAATCCCTATGTCACAGGATGGGTTGCCAACTGGGTCACTGAC
Organism: Protopterus annectens; assembly: GCF_019279795.1. Lineage (NCBI taxonomy): Eukaryota > Metazoa > Chordata > Ceratodontiformes > Protopteridae > Protopterus > Protopterus annectens. The sequence goes on along the minus strand of NC_056739.1, from coordinate 1,583,374,116 downwards.
AGAACCCACACTGTGAAAGTATCAGACTCCAAATCTGACTTCAGACCAGTGACAAGTGGAGCACCACAAGGTTCAGTCCTGGGTCCTCTCCTGTTTATCTACTTTTCTGAACTACAGGCTAACACAGAAGGTCTTTGGCTAACAAAGTTTGCAGATGACTGCAAACTAGGAGCCATAATTGAAACTCCTAATGATGTGGACATCCTACAAAAGGGCCTCACTGAGACAGATGCCTGGTGTCAAAGCCATGACCTCAAGCTCAATGCCAAAAAGTGCATTATCATCCCCTTTGGTAAAAACTCTGTACCCATGAGCTACCATATAGGTGGTAGTCTACTTAACACCAAAAGTGTGATAAGAGACCTTGGGACACAGGTGAACAGGAGTCTCTCCTTTGATAATCACATTATCACAGTAGTCAGGAAATCCTTCTACGTGGCACATCTCATCACAAAAGGTTTCTCATCCAGGAGAAAAGAGGTCATTGTTCCCCTCTATTCATCACTCATTAGACCCATTATACAGTACAATGCCCCTTTTGGTATGTACCTCACAAGACATCTACAACAACTGGAAAGGCCGCAGAAATACCTCATGAAGAGGATTACCAGCCTCAAACAGATGCTCTATGCAGACCGTCTCAAAAAACTCCAGCTTTACTCCATCGCACATTGCCTACTCAGAGTCGATCTCTGCCTAACATACAAAGCTATGTCAAACCCAGAGCTGTTGGACATGCTCCACTTAAGGAAATCCCAATCCCTCCGAGCTACACGCTCTAGGGACCTAAACCATGTCACCACAATAAACAGAACATGCTGGAGGGGTAGATTCCTGTCCTAGAGATTTCCCATACTCTAGAACAAACTACCTATCTATATCAAACAAAGCTCCTCATTAGCACTCTTCAAGAAAAATCTTGATAATTGGATGGGAAATAGGAAATTCACCCTGGGGATCACCTCTGTGGCTCTGCTCGACAGGGGCACAGGAAAATAATTTTCTTGGGTGGCAAAAGCCAGGGTACCTTTTTGGCTAGGCTTGTAAAGGCCCTAGGGCTGATAGCATAGTACCTACCTATGAACCTATGAACCTATGAGTAGGTCCATAACACAATCTCATGAGTGGATGCTTTACAGGAATGTTTTTCTAGACATTGTCCACCAGTGGGGTATTCCTCAAGTAGATCTTTTTGCCTACCCTCTGAACAGACAGCTTCCTCTATTTTGCACCAGAGTCCCATGTCCTCTGACCTGGAAGGTTTATGTATCTTTTTCGTGTTAGGGGATGTTTATTTATTCCTTCCCTCCCCTTCTTGTCATACCAAAGGTCCTGTTCAAGATAGAACAAGATGCTCCCAAAATCTTGCTGGTGACTCCCTTTTGGCCCAGACAGCATTGGTTTTCTCTTCTTCTGCATTTAGCCAAGGGCAATCATTACAAGTTATCTCACAGGGTGGACTTATTCACACAAGACAAGAGGTCTGTGATCCATTCCAAACTGTCCACTCATCACCTGATATTGTGGGTGCTATGGTTTTTATTCCTTTTAGACACCTTTTTTTCTAAGGATGTGCTTTGGGTTCTGCAGGAGGCCAGGAAATCCACTATCAGAAAGTCTTATTTATCCAAATGGAAAGGATTTCCTGTCTGGTGTCTTATAACCTGGATCCACTCACTGCAGATGCTCCTTTGGTTCTCTCTTATTTGTGTGTATTGGTCAATGGTGAGTTGGCTTATTCTTCTGTTAAAGCCCATCTGTCAGCTATTTTGCCTGTTCTCCCATCCCCCTTTGGCTTCTAGATTCAAGGTCAAACAGTTTCTTAAAGGTGTTCTTCACGTTAGGCCTCCCAGGAAGCCTATTCCTCCTTCCTGGGACCTTAATTTTGTTTTAGAAAAAATTGATTCAGGCTCCTTTTTATCCTGCCACTTCAGCTTCCTTACAACATTGTTCTTGGAAGACTGTTCTTTTGGCCCTTACCTCTGCTAGACAGGTGTCTGAGCTGCAAGCCCTTATGGCTGCTCCTTTTCTGGTGTTTCATAAGGAGAGGGTGTCTCTTTGTACTAATTTTTCTTTTATGCCCAAGGAGGTTAATGAGTTGGCTCTTAATCAGTCTATTCATTTGCTCACTTTTTTACCTTCTCCACAGTCTGCCAGTGAGAAGGTTCTTCACAACTTGGATTTACATAAACAACTCAGATATTATTTGGATCAAACTAAAGCTATTTATAAATCTGAGCAGCTTTTTCTTTTCTTTCATCCTAAGTCTTCAAATTTGGCTGTTTCCAAGCAAATTATTTCCTCTTGGATAGTTAAAGCTATTTCCTTTTGTTATTCCTTTCACAGGAAAAGCCTTCCTTCTTCTGTTAAGGCTAATTCTACCATGGTTGTGGCTTCTGCTGGTTCTTTTTTCAAGGGTTTGGATACTAATTATATTATTGAGGCAGCTACCTGGACTTCCATGCATACTTTTTCCAAGCACTATAAGTTGGATGTGGGTTCTAGAGCTGGATCTGGTTTTACCAGGATCATTCTTCATGGCTTTCTTGAGGGCTCTGCTGTCCCTGCCTCCTCCCAAATTTCCTGAGCTGTTGTACTCACCTAGACTGTCATTCCAACTGGGGCTTTTCAGTTCTGAGGCTGGTACATCCAGATGTCACCTTTATGCCCTATGCCATGTGTGGGGAGCATACGTGTGACATACGTTGTACCCATTTCAGTCTAAAGGCTTTGGTGTAATGACTGGTCATCAGGCTACCCTTGGCAGGGGATCCCTATCATAAAGAGTACTGCAACAGTGAAGAGAAGGACATCTACTGTTATGATAAGACTTTATACAACTGTACTTTTTAATCACACAGATTTATGTATGTGCCTGCCAGTATTACTTACAAACACACACACACACACACACACACACACACACACACACACACACACGTCTCTGACAAACCAGGTCTATCACAAGATACACAAACACATACGCTGATACTGATAATGAGTGTTTAACTACTGGCAAGTTGGAGGAGTGTCAGTTCATCTGTGGAATGTTTTTGTGTCTTTAGGATGTTGGAGGAAACCAGAGTACCCAGATAAAACCCACATAGAGTTAAGGAGGGCAATTAAACTCCTAAAAAGAGGAGCCACAGTCAACTAGAGAGACAAGCACTGTGAGATGGCAGTGCTACTCACTATGCTACTGTATCAATGATATATTGCTTTCCCACACATCCTGCCCAGCCAACCAAAGACAGACACATACAGCAATGGTTACTTACAGTATGCAGGCCTAACTCACATACCTTAATTCTTACAATGCAATGCAAGCTGCAGCTGCTCACTCTAAGTAATTAACACCATTTAATTGTACTAAACCTAACCTTAAACTCCCTTCATAACCCTAAAACTCTGACCCTAACCCTAATCATAAAACCTCCTCCCTAACTCTACAACTCCATCCTTGATGCTAAAACCCTGTTCCTAACCCTAAAACTCAGACCCTATCCCTAATTGTAAAACCTCTTCCCTAATCCTAACACTCCATCTGTAACGCTAATCATAAAACACCCTCCCTAACACTAAAATTCCATTCCTGTCTCTAAAACTCAAATTATAACAGTAAAACCCTACTACTAACCTCAATCAAAAAAAAAAGACCTCAAACTGCAATAAAGTGAGTTACCTATCTAAAGACCACACTTTTCCAATTTTACCTCAGTAGCAGCACAGCTGGCTTTCTTGGCATAACTCATGATCATGATACTTCTGCACACCCGCTATCTATATGCTCTAAATAACCATGGCCACCAATTACATTCAGTGTGGATGATTAGTTGTGATGGAAGGTGAAAGAAATTATGGACAACTTGTTTCTCTTGTAAAACACATACACACAAGCATAAGCCCTACATTGTGTGGCACTGCTCTTGCTATAGCAGATTAGTGATTGGCTCACAGTAATCAAATGGCAGCAAGGGTTAAGTTATAGCCCTTCTTAATCTTCTCAGCACTCACCAATAACATAAAAAATAAACTTTCTATATTTTTATTTAACTTGGGAACAGCAGTAGAGGTCTGTCACGAAAACTACATGTTCTTTGCTAATTTTCACAGTAGTCCAAGAATTCTTATACCCCCAAAATCAAACAGTGCTACTAACACTAGGGCTAGTGATCTAAATATACACCAATAAATAAATCATGCCAGGCAAGTAATAGTCTTTTGGTAGTCTTAACAGTGGTTGACACTAACTGCTGTAAAATCATTGCCACGTTCCTAATACTTAAGCTTTGCACTGTGCAAAGGTTTTAGAAATATTTCAGTCATTCATATTTAAACTTAACATAAAAGACTATATAAGTGTCTAATGATATTAGTCTCTCAGATGGTACTATTTTATTTGGATTATCCTGTCTTTTATAGGTTGTTAACCTTTAACTATTTGCCAAAGGTAACATTTGAAATCAACAATCGAAATGGATGTACTGTTATATAATTTTTATTTTTAGTAAATTGAGGAAATCACTAATTAATGTTAGGGCTTACCACAGTATTAGTAAATATGTATCTGCAAGAGGCTGATATTGCCACTGGTATGCCTGATGGTGTGCAACATTGGCCCTGGAGGTGCAGGATCATATGACTGCATTTATTATTTCATGGACCAATGATTATGATATTGTGGTCCGGTGCCATGTTGATAGGGATGCCATTCAAGAAAATGTGGATATGTGTCAGCCTCATCTGCACCCCCAAGAGAGTTGTGGAGTACCTCTTGTAATGAATACTAAGGTATGTGTGGCTTTGCATATAGTAGCTACAGGGACCTTTCAGCAACCTACTGGGGACACATTGGGGGTATCCCTGACATCTGCCATGAGAATACTCATCAGGTTCTCAATATCATGCTTCAGTATGTGGGGTAGCATAGGTGGTTCTCACGTAACAACAGAGAGAGCCAACACCATGCAATATTCCATCATATAACCCATTTCTCTGAGGTACTGGAAGCCATCGAATGTACCCAAATTGAAATAAAGGCCCCTACTAGTACACTGTAAAGGACGTACTGCAAAGGGTATCACTCCATCAACATGTGTGTGTGTGTGTGTGTGTGTGTGTGTGTGTGTGCGTGCGTGCGTGCGTGCGTGCGTGTGTGTGCATGTGTGTGTGTGTGTGTGTGTGTGTGTGTGTGTATAGATGAAATAGGAAGGATGTACATGAACAGCAAAGGTTATCACTAATGCACAAGATGTCATCTAAAATCTGTGTGTAAGCTACCCAGGCAGTTATTATGAGTCTCATATATGGCACACCTGTGATCTGTACAAATGGGTTGTGAGGGGTGACGTCCCACAGGGGCATCTTGTTGGTGATGCTGATTATACCTTGGACCCTGGCTCATGACACCCATAAGAATTCATAAAAATCAAACTGACCATGGCTACCACCATGATTCACAAATAGAAAAAAACATTATCGAGCATGTGTCTCGGCTGATGAAGTCATGCTTTTGCTGTCTGGATTAACCCAGTGGTGCTCTGCAGTATAACCTCATCCTGTGTTCAAAAATAGTGTTTGTGTGTGCAGTGTTACAAATATTATACTTAGGAAGCAATTATAGCAGGGCTGGGCCTTGCAGGATAGCAGTTCCCAGCACAATAGGCAGCAGGGTCTGGGTCAGATGAAGGATTAGAAAAGCCAGCAGCAGGGATGATCATGCCTGATGGAGGTGGACACAGTATGCCATGGCACTAGCAAAGCATCAGTGATTTCCATATAGTGTCAGAACTCCGTGTGTAGAGTATAGCAGAAATATTACAGTAAAAATAATGCATGCAAAACTTATACCATTTTGTGCTTACTCATGCATAGGCTTGGCATGCTGTGCATCAGACACAGGCAACCCAGGCAATAATGTGCAAAGGTCAAGGCACAGTTATCATTTGCAAAGATGAAGAAGGATGCATACAGATGCATGTCTTTCACAGGGAAGTGTATGAATGTGAGTGCTGAGAGGTGTGAAAGTAAAATGTGCTTTTCTGTGAAATGTCAGTACTGGGGAGGGAGGGGACCTTTAATGTTACACTTATTGATGGAGAAGAGGGGCCTTCAACATTGAGAAGGACCAGTGTAAGTGAAGGTATGTTAGTTGGTGGGAGACATTGTGATGTGAATGTGGGTCTGCAGGGACACAGCCTCAGTGGTATTTGCAGCACTGTGGTTTTGTCTACTGGACAGGTCCAGAGCATGCACAGCAAAGGATTCAGCATCACATGCATGCCCCTGTCCACAAGAGCTGACTCTACCACGGGTTGCACTGGATGAACCACGACCCTAGCTAGATGCTGGTGTGCTGCATGACCTTGAGCAACACCTGCTATGAAACATGACATTGTGACAATGGCCACAACAGAGACAGCCTCTCCTGGAAGTAGATACCTCCACAACAGATGTTGCTGTGAAAATGCTAGCATTGCAGGAGTGGGATCTCAGCCATCCTTCGCCACATTGGCTAATGTGGATGTAGCAGATGACTGGCTGTATGAATGGCCCCTTGCCTCTGGCAGGCAAGTCACAGAAGACATTGCATGTTCCAGTGTGACTGAGTCTATCCAAGAAGTCACACATATGAAACACACACACACCTGTAAGTCATCGTGCACAACCTGCATCACCCTCACTATCTCTGTCATGGCTGTGGTGGTACTAGGCCTGTCCCTCCATAATGGTCCTGCACATACACTGGGTTGTGGTGACTGATGCACCAACCTCAGGGGAGGGCAGTAACCATGTCTGCAGCTAACACCATTACCCAAACCTTGTTAGGAGCAGATTCTGACATCTGTCTACTGGGAGCCACCTCACTTCCCTGATAAAGTTCTCGTTAATCTGTCCTCCATAGGATGTGTAGATAGCCTGTGTATCCACAGGCATAAAGGCTGTGTCCGTGGTCTGTGCGGAGGATGATTTGTTCATATTCCCTGTGTCCAACACATAGTCCGTACTCCTTTACTGCCATCAGTAACAGAGGCTGCAGACCCTCCAACATCCGGCAGGAGCAGTTCCACAGTACTGGTACTGGATAAAGAATAACCTGTGCACACACTAGAGTAGAACATATCCATATAAACCAGCACCAGAAGAATATAGGCAACTGAGAGTTTTACAGATATAACAATGATAAAAAGTAATGCTTCTTGTGCAAATGACTGTGGATTTTGAACTCCCTGATGTTCGTGTATGTCATAAATCTGACAACTTTAATACATGTTAAAGTGGCTAAGGGGTACAAAGAAGTTGCAGGAGGTGTTGTTACAGAGAATTAGGAATATATACCTGGACCATCGTGGTGCTGCGGTAGCGTTGTCACCTCACAGCAAGAGGTTGTCCTGTTCACTTCTCAGCTAGAGCGTCTTCTGTGTGGAGGCATACGTGAATGGGCATGCCTTCGTTGAAGGCTGTGCATCAGGGCTGGTAACTCGGCACATAAAAATCCACTACCAAACATTAGCGGACCGGAGTTCCACTGTGGTGACCCCTAACCGGGATAAGCCGAAAGACACAACAACAACCTGGACCATCTACAATGAATCATCTCTAGGGCCTGTCTAGTTCTGCCCCAACATCCAGCACCATACTGAGCAACTTTGTAGAGGTGTCAGGAACTCCTCCATCTGAATGAGAGTTTGGTGCACTTGATGACCCCCAGCTGTTGCTCTATGTTCCTGTACCAGGAGTTGTGCTTTACACTGGAGACCCTGTATCATATCAGTGACACTGTGGTCCCCCATTTCATAACCATAGTCCTGCCCACCAATTACATCAAAGTTGGTTATGATCTCTTCCCAGGCAACAGCACAGCAGAGCTGGGCAGCTGTACGTAGGCTAAAGAGCCATCTGCCTTGGAGGTGACAGGCCTAGAGTAGCAGCTCATTCTCTGCATATGAGAATTTGACCTTATATGTGGATTATATCTCAGCAGATGCATTAATGTGTTTCTGCTTGACCATTTTTAGACATTGCTGTGCTGGTATGGTAAACAGTGGAAGTAACAGCCTTGTTCCTGCATGGCCTTTACAAATCCTAACAACACCAGTATCCTCATCGGCCATATAGCACATTTTTTTTTTGTTTGTTTTTTGCTTGACAATTACATATCTGTACCCACAGTCTTTAAATAATTCAGGCACTGCACCTAGGTTTAATAACCATGTCCGCAAAAAAAAACAATCATAAAATGACAAATGACCAAGAAAACACGACTGTTTCTACCGCTGTTAGAATTTTTTTTTTGGCTTCTGCAACATGTAAAATGAGTAGAACAGTAAACTGTATTGAGCAGTGTTTTGAGAATGTGTTCATGGGTGTGCCTCCCATTAAGCTTAACAATCCTGCATCCCAGCAATTACTACATCCTTGGAATACCATTCTCAGTATACTTTCATAGGTAATTGCTAGGCTATTGAAATGTGGATATCCCAAGAAACCTGGCCTTACATTCCTATAGTAGTTTTTAGCCCTTATATTTTGCATACACATAGCCCAGAGGCAGGCAAAGCAAGGATATGTTGGAACATTTATTTCTTGCCCCTATCTCTGAGAGACATGGGTGCTAAACCAGGGGTGAATTTGTTGTTTCCCATCCCTTTATCTAAATTATGTTTGAATAAACTAAGGGAAGTACTTTGATTTATGTGAAGTGGTAAACTGTTCCACAGAAGAGATACTATTTGTGATTCACATCTATCCCTCCAACATATTCTATTTATATTGCAAAAGAGATTGAGGTATTTTGAGTTGGTATTAACATTACCATTGAACATGAAAATAGTTAATAGGTCTCTGTTAAGGCTCTATTTGAGAGGCAGAGAGACTATTCACAAAGCAGATGTCTGTCAGTGTGCATTAGATGGGGCACATAAGATCTGATTTGGTCATGTACATTTACTTGGATAGATACAATGAGTATGCTAATTAGGGCTCATCTCATTATCATTTATGAATCGCTCAATTTGTGTGATGAGCACACTTGCTAATCATCATTTATTTATTTTTTATTGTATATTTTTTGGTCAGGTTTGTCCGACTGGTCTACAATTGCTTGTTTTCAGTGGATGCCCGAGGAGAAAAGCTCCAACAGAAAAATAGAAATTTTACATATTGAGTAATGACCAGGTCTTCTCAGTGCCGTGCACACAAATGAGTCACTACAGACAGCACTGTGAGGCTGTATGTAGACTGTATGATACCAAGAAGAGAGACAGGATGGTCTGTTTGTTATTTAGGCCCTTGACTTTTTTTTTTTTTAGTGAGAAAGTACTGTGGTCACTCCAGTTATGACAAGTGTTTGGAAAAATATATACTGAATGGGGCATTATATCCAATGATTGGCCTAATGAGAGCTGAGTACATTAGAATGATTACATTCCTGGAGATGTATGCCAAACCTTTAGATACAAGCTGTGCAATGAAAGAGGACTTCCTTACAATAGTGGATACATGGTGATCAAAGGACAGTTAATTGTTGACATAAGTTCCCAAATCACTGACTAAGGAATTAGTGATCAAAGGACAGTTAATTGTCGACATAAGTTCCCAGATCCCTAACAAAGCTACTGCAGGAAACACAAATGGACACACCACCAGAGACTTTGTTAAGAACCACGAACTTCACAAAAGGCTAAAACTTAGTTTAATAAAACAAATAAGATAAAAACATCACAATACTTAAGCTGATTGGCTTACAATCGTATTTTAAGTAACATGATTGGACTATTCAGCAGGATCTGAAGAAGGCTATGGCTGAAAGTGTTACTTCTTTGCTTACCATTCAGTTGTGATGTTTTTATCTTGTTTTATTAAACTAAGTTTTAGCCTTTTGTGAAGTTTGTGGTTCTTAAAGTCTGTGGTGGTGTGTCCGTTTGTGTTTTCTGCAGTAACTTTGTTGTTACGGACCACCTTTAGTAACCCCATAGATTTTGTTCCAGATCCCTGACAAAGGAATCAAATTTCAGGAGTGTGTTGTCAATGTGATTGTTACAAAGGAAGACATGCTTACCAAAGGACATTATTATACATTTATTGGCATTTATTTTAGTTTATGGGTTTGACAGCTGTTTGTTTGATAAAGGCCCTCTTGGAGAATTTTGGTATCATTGCCAAGCATGCTTAGAAGTACTTATAAGCATGCATCCTACTGTCAATAGGTTGAATAGCATCCAAAAACTGTCATAACAGAAATGAATGGACTTGTAAAAAGTAGAATGAACTTTATATAAACTATACACATGCAGGGATATTTTGCAAAGTATTTTTCTTCTGTTGAAATTCACCTTTTGCAGGTATTGAACTATGAGCTCTACAATTTTTGTTCCAAAGTGTAATGAGGATCTGTGCCTCTTGTGCTTATATCATGTACATTCACTTGGGTACGTGCAATGACTATGCTAATTAAGGCTCACCTCATTACTGTTTATGACTCTCTCAATATTCATGATGAGCACACTTGCTAAAAATCACAATCAGGTCTTGGTGCAGTGCACATGTCTGGATCCATATGGACAGCAATGCGTGGGTGTGGTCTAACGCATCCAGTCACATATATGGACAATTGTAATTCCATTTTCAACTATCTGCATATGGAATCACATTAGTGCCAGATTTATTAACAACATAATCAGGGATGGAGGACTGCCATGTTGCACATCACAGCTTAAAATGCCATTCTGAACTTTAATAGTACAGTACCTATATTTTCTGAGGTTTCCCTCCATCATGCAAATGTGGTAGCCATCAATGCCTTGTCAGTATGTATTAGATGGGACACATAACACCTGATTTGATCATCAGTTCACTGCTATTTTTCACTGAGATTTTTCAAATTAAGAGATCATGTTGGTAAAGCCGAGGGTAGTGCTCATTTTATTATTGCACGGTGCTCTTTTTCATGTCTTTAGTCTCTGAAGAAGTCAAAGCTAATAAGAGGCTACACAGGAGAAGACTGGAGTGCCTAAGAGATCACCAGGATAGTATACATGCTTCAGACTCTCTTGTTTAACAGTAGTAAGGATTCATTTCAAAAATATATACTTTTCACTCACCAGTGTTAGTTCTTTCATAACTGCCAGAGCTTAAAGGTAGTAGTATGACTGTTAAGCATTATTAATGTGTTTGCGCTTGCATCCAGTCACATATATGGACAAGCGGGTCAGGATGTTAAGGCTGTGATCCCACATTGTGAGGATACCTATGGCTTCAACCCCCCTCCCCATAAAAAATACCTCTCAGCTGTCCAGATTATCACAGAATGTCCCCATTTTTGCCTCAAAGTTTTGGTCTGTTCCTCATGAAATTTGTTGTTTTCTGACAAATCATTGAGGACTGAAGTCACTAAACAATGACATACATTTAAGATTCAGACTTCATATTCTTCAGAAAATACATGCTAACACCAACCTCGTTATTCTAGCAAATGTTTACGTTTCTAAGAGCAATATTTAAAATTTGCCCCTATTTTTATGCCTTTACCCCTCATTATTTTAGGCTTCTCCCAGATTTCATGCAGTAAGAGATTGAGATATGCCCCAAGATGTGATATTATGAAGTATATCAGGTTTATTTTTTTGCCTCCTTTTAATGAGTACAGCATTAGAGAGGGAAATATTCCTAATCGACAGTTTTTTGGGGGGTATCTGCCAATATAGTTGTTTCCCTTGCTTATAAACAGCGAGTGAAATGTTGTCTGAGCAGCATGGTTTCTTTGTACATACACATTTGAGTCCGATATCATAACTGCATCTCATGCTAGAGACATCATTTGTTTTTTCTACGTAGCTCATCATGTTATTCCTCCAGCTATCAGAATGCAAGTGCTAGTGGCTGTTGATTCAGGTCCCCCTCTCGGCTGTGGATACTAACAGCTTTGTTAAATTAAGTGGTTTTTTTTTTATCCTTAAAGTATAGACTGTTTAAGTGTATCACAGTCAAAATATATATTGGCTTCAGGTTTTTCATTCTATTTGTGGTTCTCTTTCCCCACCCTCTTTTCTTTCCTTTCTATTACATGCATTTATTTAGTTTATTATTTTGTTATGCATTAGTACTACACCCATCCCTTCATCAAGGCCTGTTGGCCTTCCACAGGAGACAGCAGTAGCAGCACCACCACCATCACCAGAAGATCCAGCCTGCCACAGTTACCTCCACATCTTTTGCTCTACACACACTACCCACTTCAGGTAGCCCTGCGCCAAATGTTGGTGCAGGTGTACCCACCAGTAGCAGTGTCAGTGGAGATGAAACTTTTGTCACCCATAGGCAGCTAGCAGACATTGTGGGGGAGATTATTAATAAGAGACTGGATGCCAGAATTGGTTAACTGGAGAACCTCTTCTGCCAATGCATTAAGTCGTGTCCCTGTCCAGCACTGTCACCAACATCTGAGACAGGGCACAATTATTATGGCAGCCAGCATGGTGAGTAATCTTACACTGGGTCTCAGCTGACAGAGACTGCAACTGCAAACACATGATCTTATCCCCAACCTGGTGTTCCCCTCCCTTTTGTTGCCATGACCACGTCTGTTCATAGATTCATGGATGAGTATGAGTCTGTCATCCCTAACAATATATTTTAAGCTTAACCATGCTTCCTGTTGTCAGCAAGCTGTGTTATCCCATAGTTGTTTAACTATTCTTGCCATAGCTATATTTAAGTACTTCTCATTTGTAGTGGATTATTTTGTTTGGAGTCCCTACTGTAAGGTAGGGCATTTAAGCACTGCTTTTGTCCATTAGGACAATAGGGAATCAATCCTGGGGTAGATGTCCTATTTCCAATCCACTGGTCCAAGCTGCACTTAAATAGGGTCATGTATGGACTTTGATTATATATGAGAGTCTGTTCCATAATAACAGTATCCTCTGGGATATGCAACTTTCCCTCCAGACCTTTCTGTTTATGTTTCACAAGAGGTTGGGGTCTTTGGACTAGGTATTTCTAATACCATTTGACTTGCAGATGTACGGGTCCATTCAAGCTGGGTCTGTGAATGCTTACTAAGCCAGGCATAGATTGTCTCTTAGTAGTCTGTCTGAGAAAAAGTATAGTGATAGGGCTTTGAGGCATTCCATGTAGGTCAAGTGCCTTACACTCACTATTGTTTTTGTAAGGAATTTCTGTGGACATGCTCTAGTTGTTGCTAGTGCCTGGATAGATAAATACCAAAGGGGGCATTGTACTCTAAGATGGGCGTAATGAGAGCTGAGTAGAGTTGGTCAATGACCTCTTTGGAGCTATATGCTATTCCTTTATTTATAAGTTACACAATATAGAAGGACTACCTCACAACAGTGGGCATGTGCTGGTCAAAAGTTAAATCCCTGACTACTGAGTCTACTGTAAAGAGTGTAATGTTAATATGATAAGTCCCAGGACAGTCGATTTTCCATACAATAATGTACTTTTTGGCATTTAGTTTTAGACCATGACTCTGACACCAGTTATTTGTTTATATGAGTCCTTGGGGGATTTAGTGACTGTTCTCAGCTTGCAGTCATCCACAAATTTGGACAACTATTGGCCACTGACATTTGCTTTGACTTCTGAGAAGTAGATGGAAAATAAGAGCAACAACAGAACAGCTCTCTGTGGAATCCTAGTCATGACAGGTCTTTTTATTGAGGTGGAAAGCCCTATCCTGACTTTCTTTGCCCTACCGTGTGCCATTTTCCAATCCATTGGGTAATGTAGGGGTTTATTCCAAGGCTGGCAAGTTTATTTGCAATGCCAGATTGGGGTATAGTGTCACAAACTTTGGCCAGATCAAGGTAGGCAGTGTGTACCGTTTTCCATCATCCATCCCTTTGGGGAATTTTTCAAACATTTCCACCATTCTGAGCAGACATGACCTGCCCTGACAAAACCAAACTGTAATGAGGACAGTTTGGAGGTTTCCCCTATGTCCTTATTGATTAGTTCATGGATCCATAGTCATATACTAGGCTATCAGGCTACAGACTACTACAAGCCAAGCCAATAACCAGAGATCAGAATCAAACCCTGTATTTTGTATGTGTGAGGTAAAGACCGTACTCATTAAATAAATTCACCATCCCCATTAAGCCAACCACCTCCCACCCCCATACCCCCAATATTCTGTGATATGTTTGTCCATGGCTTTCTATATGAGGCTGGTCAGACTTACGGGATGGTAAATGCCCAGGTCAGTGGCTAGCTCTCCCTTGTGTAAAGGTATGACTGTTGCTGTCCTCCATTCACTTGGTGTGAAACCATTTTGGAGGTTGAGGGTGAAACGTTTTGCTAGGGATATAATAATATCTTGTTTCATGCTATTTGGGATACATCCTGGGATATTATCAGGGACCACAGAAGCCATATTTTTGGCCTTTGAAAGTGCCTCCAGGACTTGGTCCTGTATGATAGCTGGTGTTGTATGCTTTCTTACAACATTACTGGGGTGGAAGTTTGAGCTGAGTTTGTCAGCTAGTAGGTTCACTATATCCACAGCTTCCATATAGGTGGCACCATTTACAGTTATCTCAGCACACTGCAGTTTATTTCCCTTGAGATTGTGGATATAGCTGAAGAAGGCTTTGTGGTTATCTTTGGCCTGGGAGACTATGTTTTTGTTCTCACTTTGGCCTTGGTAATTATTTTTATTATGTTCCTAAACTACTTGTTTACCCTGATGATTAAAGTCTTGTTTTGCATTTTTACTTTTGGCTGTTATTTTCTTCCTTCTGTTATAAATCTTATTTATGCTGTGGTTCCACCAGGGCAGTTTGTTTTTAGGGTTTGCTTTGCACTTGTTTCTTTTGGGTTTGGTTGTTTCTGTGCAATGGTGTACATATTGGTAAAAGCTAGTGGTGCATCCATCCATCCACAACCCCTTTTTTCCTATTTTGTACATGGGGTTGGGTTGTCACTTCAACAGTGACAATCACCTAGAGCCAGGGTTCACACCACCACTTGTTTCTGCATAAACTGCAGTTTTCATGGTTTGGGGAGGTTCAATCCAGCCAGGGAATCACTCATGTACATAGGTCCAGGTGGGACTCTGGTTTTATCTTTATTAAGAGGGAGACAGCTTTATGGTCAGACCTGATGAATGAGGATGTTACATTGGGGATGGAGCATGATTTGTCCATATTAGTGAAGGCAAGGTCAAAAACATCATTTCTCCTGGTCAGTATTCTGATTAGTTGTTCCTCAGCATTTGTATTGACAAAGTCCAGTAATCTCTATGCTTGCATGCTAGTGGTAGTATATGTTTCCCAATCTATGGCTGGATAGTGGAAGTTGCCTAGGAATACGGTACTTGGATTAATGCTAAGTGACTCTAGTTCATTCAAGTAAGGGCTATTACTTTTTTGGGACATAGAAGGCATTCTGCAGAATACAAGGATATGGTAAGAGACTTTCTTAATGGTAAGTTGGACATAAAGGATCTCAAGGGCATCATGCTGCTTTACCAGTCTTGATGTATGTCTTTTTAGATTGGATTGAGACACCTTCCCCTTTCTTCCCTCCCTGTGTAGTGGCTGGTCTAAACCTCGAGAAGGCATTGTAGCCCTGCCCCTGATTTGAACCATGTCTCAGTCACTACACATATGTGTATGTCATCTAGAGTGAGGAGGACTTGCAGTAAGTGAAGTCTTTTGTTTATGCTCCTACCATTGGTCAGTAGTATCTTTAAGGTTTCCTTTTGTTTGTTTTGCTATGTAGGTAGTTTGATTCAGTTAGTTGGCGTTGCCTAAAAAGGCACAATGGGGGTGAATAATGTTTTAGCTAATATACAAAAACCTAGAAGGGACAGGTGCATAATATCCCTGGCAAAGCAGTGTACTCTGTTGATCATGTCCTCCCAGGCTAACAGATATTGTACCCCCCCCATGAATGACACTAAAAGTTAAGCCAATTATTGAAGTCAATTATCTTTTGCTTGTATTGAGGTAACATCCTTGGATAAGGTAGAGTACTGCTCAGTGCTAATCTCATACCTACCTGGGTCATATAGCTGGAGAGCGCCAGCATGCCACTCTTCATATAGTTTAGGGAGGTGCCATTCAAATCATTAACACCCACATGTCCAATGTTAGAGTCATAATGGTACTTGTTTTAAGTCCTGAGTGCCTGTGTGATCTGAAGAATCCTGGCTCCAGACAAGCAACTGACCATTACATTTTCCCTACTCAGTCAGGTGATTGGTGCATCTGTATGTCTTACTATGGACTCATCTATGACTGGAATATTAGGTTCTGTGAATTCTTGCTTTACATGCATAGTATCTGAGACAATGTGACCTTGGATATTATGTGGGTGGTAGGCTTTGCCCTTATTTCAGGCTTAGAATGTTGCTGAGGGTTCTTAATGCCCTTGCTGTGCTTTTCCATGGTTCCTACCTGTCAAATCTGGGGGAACTGGGAGAGTTGATTTAGGTTTGTTTGGATACAGAGACTTGGAAAGTGGTGATGCCAAGGGCATCTGAGGTGACTACATATAAAGGGATGATTGATTTTCTTGGGCTGGGGAAAGTACTGGTGTTGCTGGCACAGAGCTGCTTATCTGCTTAAAAGGGGTGCTTAGATATCTTGGGTTAGCTGAGAGATTACTACAATTTCTGCTGCAGAGTTGTCTTATCTGTGCCTGGCACTGTTGAATGAGACCACAGAATCAGAGTATTGAATTATGTTTGACTCACGCAAGGCTTCCTATGTAAAAAGCCCTTCCACATACTACCCCACTGTCAAGTGAGACCTACAGCTGAGGTTTGCTGAGCACAACTCACCTCATATTGTAATAGGTAATCTATCAGAGTAAACCAATTAAAAAAAGAAACTAGAGTCAATGGAACTCTGTAACACGTCTCACAGCAAATCACTGTGCTGTCACTACTGTGAGTCTAAGCTACAAGTCAGTGGTCCTAGCTAGGCTAGAATTACAAGCAACTTTAATTATGTCTGTGGGGGCAGAGAAACCAGTAACAATAAGTCTGAGGTCCTAGCTGAGCTAGAATTTCAGGCTACTGTGACTATTTCTGTAGGGAAACGAGTAGGAACTGTATCAAACAGAAGGCAGGGAAGGCAGAAACAATGCAACACCACAATTAGTACAGCTGTCAGTTGTTTAGTCCTCCCCTCACAATTGTCTTCCCTCTGTTTATCTCAAGTCTCCTTCACCATTGTGTTCTCCCTCCCTTATTATGTTACCACACATCCGGTCAAAACTGTTTTCAAATCCTGCCTAACCTAACCCTCTCACCTTCCACTTCCTTCCTTCCCCCAACTTTACTTTTGATTTATGCATGAAAAAGGGCACATCTCACAAGAAAAAAATACCCCACCTTCCCCACGCCCATCCTACTCACACCTCACATATGCTTATGTAGAGCTTCCAAGGCACTTTTAATTTGTGATTGTACTGTGTGCACAGGTAACAGAGCACCACTGATGCACATGTACAACCAGTGAGGACAGGCCCTGGTTGTTGTATCATAATGATTAAGAACAACTATCATGTACTACAAATATTGGCCTCATCTCCCATTGGGCACACAACTGAGCTGAGCATTATTGCTAAGAAGTCTGCATATAGAACATAGGATAAAGCTAACACCTTTATTGTGTCTGCTTCTATAGCTCAGACTGTAAATGAAGAGCTTTTTTACAGTGTAAGTAGAGAGAGTTGAGCATTCAAATCTGCACAGGGTTGAACGTTTTTTCTATCTTGTATTCCTTCATTCTACAAGTGTGTAACAATCACCTGCTGTGTGCTTCACTGACAGATTTAATGTCACTGCTTCTATAGCTCAGCTGGTAAATGAACGGCTTTGGCAAGTGTGTGTGTGGAGATGGTTGAAGGATCAAGTTACCTCAGGGTTGTATATATGCATTTCATTGTTACAAGAGGGTGCTTTTGTGATGACATTTAAATTGTAGTGCAGGGAAAGTGGTCAGACTTTGCTGATGTCATAACTGCTTTAGGTCAATATATCCTGCTACTTTTCTGTACCCTTTTTTACCTTCAGTTACTTGAAATTGTTATGTCTGTGTTTCATACCACCTTATCCATTCTCTCCCAGGTGCCCAGTTGTGTCACCAGTTCCCTTTGCAATCTTGTCTATGTTATATCTTTGTTTGTGTTGCCCTACTGCTTGCTCTACTTTTATCATACTTAACTTTACTGCCTTCCACAACATCTTTTCTGCATTTATGCATCCTTGGGTCATAAATTAGATCAGCACATAAGCCTCATGACCATACAGAGTGGCCTCAGTCTTTCTTTCTCTTACCACAAGTGTGCATGTGAGATTGTGCTGTGTACTCTTGAGGTTCAGGCATTACAGATAAGCACTATAGATGTTCATACTGACCTATGATCATACAGTAGTCCTACATGATCCTCCTGCAGGTCTCTGCTGTGTCTGCAGTGTGGAGCTGCTCATCTTACAAACTTGCCTGGCCACATGCATTGTTAATGAGTGTTGGGGCTCGTCACACATGTGAATTAAACAGTTTAGGTTAACAGCAATTGCAGACACAGTGTTTCTGGATCCCTTGGACAATCCTGATTGCATAAACCATACCTGTGTAGTCAATTGTTTTGTATTATATACTTGTACATCCCAATAAGTGATGTTTTCAAAAACACTCTTGTGAGTGAATTATCAACATTACTTCATTTATCAGCTTTTGAACGTTCTTCAGTTTTATCTGTATTGGTTGAAATTGCCAATGTTTTTCAAAATCTGTACGTTATGCTCATTTTCAATCTCTTTCTTTGTTGTTTGGGAAAGATATGGGATATTCATTGTCCCATGTTTCTAAAATGAATAGACAAGGTACACCATTAGTTCCTCTAAGCAGCTAATTTACACTGAGAAGAGAGAAGTGTTTAAGTGCTTTTTACAATCTTGTTTTAAAATAGATCCTGACAGCATAGTTCTGTCTTGTTTTTTTTTTCCCCGTCTTAGTGTTGTTGTTATATAGTTCATAGTTTAGTACTAAGCTAACTGCCCTTGCAAGCCATTTTAAGCTTAGCCAGTTATCCCTTGTGAGTCTCAAACCCTGCACCTTGTGTTTGTAAGACATCCTTAGCATTTCCTAGTGCCAGTGTGGAGAAACAGAACTTATGCCTAATAAGGGAATGCTTAGATATGAGTAGTCTGAAGATTCTCAGCAAGCAAAACAATATAGGCGTGTTTAGTTTCAATTGGTTAGTGGTCATAGCCTGATAGACAACAAAATGTTTACTCAGAGCTTTTTTAGTATAAAGATAACTGCAGTTTCTTTGTTCAGGGAGACAAGACTTTGATTGCTTGGTCTCCCCCATATGTGTGTTCTTTGACAATAAAGAGATCTTTCTTCTCTGTTAAACTATATAGAATGAGTTTATTTTGTACCTTAACACACTTATTGATGTGCATACTATTTTATAAAGTCTTGTTTGTTATTGTTTCCCATCTGTAGCACCACTAACATTATGGGAACTTGTTTTTTACTACTACACAAGGACATTTCTAGTTAGAATCCTATAATCCCACTTTATAATTGGTTCTGGGTCTAGCTTACCTTTTGTATTCCCTAAATTTAGTGTTGCATATTTTTTACAATTCATTAATTTGTTGCCGTAACCACTGATCTTTATTTAATAAATATTGACAGAAGCTTCGGATATAAAAATCATTGGGAAAAGTCAAATGGCATTTGTCTATAAGTCATTATTTTAAAAAGTGAAACTCTAGATTCCTTTGAAGGAGAGATTCTGATACTAATCAATAACTGTAATAAAATAAACTAATAATGTTCCCTTTTCAACAAGGATTTTTAATGCTGCTTTTGCTCTGTTCATTTTTTCCCAAATCCCCGAGGAATGCAAATGATATGGGATGTGAAATCATTGTTCTACTCTGAACAACCTAAACATTCCTTTTATTACCTGCCTTTCAAATGGAACCTGACACAATACAGCTTCTACTTTCCCATTTGCACTGACATGTAAACAAATAATGCATGTTTTCAGTCACATCTTTGCTTAATAAGACAATTTTGAATGACAGTTTCTTTGTGTAATATCATAATTCCCTATAACCAAAGAGAATTTGAAACTCTCATAAGAGTACATAGTAAACTAGAACTGTAAATGCTTTTAAGATATAATAACACTGAAAGGATCAACAGAAAAAAAGTCTGATGTAAAATAAGGAATAAAACCATTAGAGGGATTCAATAAACTCCATGTAGGCTTCACATACTGCCTACATGGAGTTTACGTTTTAGCACAACGGTGTGCAGAGCACGTCAACATGCAATGCATATTAATGAGGCACAGTATGACACTAGGTTTTGCAGCTCGCAACAGTGTTGCTGGCTGCGAAACCTTGTAAGCAAATGCGGATAACAATTCCATATAAAGAAGAACACCTACGGTGCGCAGATTTGCATGGAATGCCACAGTGATCACCAGGGCTTTACAAATAGCTGCCATTCTGTTAGCGCAACATATCTGCACAGAGGCCAACTTAATAAGAGGACAAATAACCAGTAATAGCAACAAATTTGACATAGATGTCATATAGGAATGCGTTAGAATGTAATACCCTCAACCTCTTAAAGTGAGAAATGTGCCCAAAGCCATAAAAATTGGGAAACAAAGGGCCAGAAATAGGGACAAATGTTTAATATTGCACTTCCAAACTTAGGAAGTTGATAAAATATATAGGTTGTACACTAGCACAAATTTTCTGCAGAGCATGAAGTTTGAAACTCAAATGTCAGTAATCAGTTTCGGATTTCACTCTGCAATGACATGCCAATGATTTACCAGGAAAACATGTTATGAGAAAAGATCACAAACATGAGAAAAAAAACTGCACATTTTGCAAAGATCAGGACAGTTGAGAGATATACACTCAAATGTATGTACTATTATAGGTTCATAGGTTGGTATTAGGCTATCGGCCCTAGGGCCTATATAAGCCTAGCCATAACAATTCCCTGGCTATTTCTTCCCAGAATATTTACTTCCTTGGTCCCCTGTCCAGCAGAGCAACTGACATGATCCCTGGGGTGAATTTCCTATTCAATCGTCAAGGTTCCTTTTGAAGAGGGCCAAAGAGATGCTCAGCTTGACATGTATGGGCAGTCTATTCCAGAGTATGGGGAGTCTCTAGGTCAGGAACATATCCCTCCAGCATGTTTTGTTCATTGTGATGACCAGGTTTAGATCCCTGGAGCGTGTGGCTCTGAGGGATTGGGATTTCTTTAAGCAGCTCTGGGTTTGACATGGCCTTGTATGTTAAGCAGAGATCGCCATTGATTAGGTGATATGCAACAGAGTATAGCTGGAGTTTTTCTAGATGGTCAGCATAGGGCATCTGTTTTAGGCTTGTGATTCTTTTAGTGAGATATTTCTGTGGCCTTTCCATGTCTTGTGAGGTACATACTAAACTGTTGTACTCTGTAAAGGGTCTAATGAGGGATGAGTACAGTGGGACAATGACCTCCTTTTTTCTGGATGAAAAGCCCTTAGTGATGAGGTGTGCCACATAGAAGGATTTCCTGACTGTTGTGGTGATGTGGTTATTGAAAGTGAGACCACTGTCCACCTGTGTCCCTAAGTCCCTTATCACACTTTTGGTGTTTAGTGTACTGCCACTTATGTGGTAATTCATGGGTACATGTTTTTTCCCAAAGGAGATAACTATAAATTTCTTGGCATTGAGCTTGAGCCCATGGCTCTGGCACCAAGCATCTGTTTCTGTAAGGCCCTTTTGTAGAATATCCACATCATTTGGGGATTCAATAATGGCTCCCAGTTTGTAGTCATCTGCAGACTTTGTTAGCCAGAGTCCCTTAGTGCTGACCTGTACTTCAGAGAAGTAGATGCCAAACTAGAGCGGTCCCAGGACTGAACCCTGAGGTACTCCACTTGTCACTTGTCTGGAGCTGAATTTTGAGTCGGCTACTTTTACAGTGTGGGTTCTGTCAGTAAGCCAGTTGGCAACCCATCATGTGATGTAGGGATTAATGCCGAGCTTAGTAAGTTTATCTGTGATTCCAGAGTGGGGGATGGTGTCAAAAGCCTTGGTGAGGTCCAGATAGGCTGTATGGCCCACCTTGCCCTCATCCACGGCTCTGGAGTCTGATTCGAAGAAGTCAATCAGGTTGAGGAGACAAGATCGGCCCTTTACGAAACCAAACTGGGTGGGGTCCAGTGTTTGAAGGTTGCCAATGTCTTTGTTGTCACATCAGTTCAGAGATCATCCCAGTGATATGGCAGAAAGTCACATATTTGATAAGGAAAGCATCTGGATATCCTGGAAATATCTGAACAGTACAGACATATGAATGTGAAGTATATGGTCCAAACACAGTACAGTGTAGAATATTGTGATATCCCATTCTTGGCATACTGTACTGAAGCTGTGTTAATGATCTGTAACAGGACATGGGACTGCCATGTAAAATGATCACTCCGGGAATGTGTGTGTATTGAACAGGGACACATAGATGAATTGTAGGAAAGAACACAGGGAAAGAGTACAGGTTAAATTCCAGCATGTACAGCAGAGGAGGGCATGTCAAAGGAAGATGGTTTTAGCAGCAACACCAATCTACATATATCTGTATAGTACAGTACAGTATGGACTGTACAGTGAAAATGTGTTGTCTATGACTGTCACAGAAGGTGACATAACAATGGGGAGAATGTGTGTGTGAGATAAGCATCCTTACATGAATAATGCAGAGGACATCTATCAGGGATCTGACATACAATTGGAGTAGGGTGCATACTGGGAAGCTGTGCAAACTTTTATATCTGAATATGAGTGTACTCTCAGCAGAGGTCTCCAGCAAGGTGGCCTTAGGTAAAGGATCATGGCAAACATTACAAGAAACAACCACAAGCATGGGCAATATCAGAATAATACCACAGCTAATCCCATGCCTGTGACACATATCTGATGTAGAGTGATAACAGACACACTTGACAATTGACAACTATTATGATACATCCACACTCTCCTGGTACTGTAATATCTGCAGGAGGTGTTTGGAGGGACACTGCTATACCGTATGTGACAGTATGGGCAATAAAGACTAGTTGCCTTGCGTGCATGGCATATATCTGTGACACATTCCACACTATCATGAATGATATACATGCCATTAATGTTGTCAAACACTAATGTATTCAGTGTTAGCATCAGCTGAACAAGTAGCACACATGCATCTGGTATAATAACTCTCTAAGGCCAAGAAAACTGCATAAATGGGTCCAGACAATATCCCAGGATGCCTTCTAAATAGCATGAGACATGTCCTATCAGGACCTCTGGATTTGCTATTTAACTGTAGCCAACACATGCTTCATGCCTCATTAATGGAGAACAGCAACAATCATCCCTCTGCACAAAGGTGGGCCATCTATAGACCCTGGAAACTACAGAATCATAAGTCTCACTAGTTTTATATGTAAAGCCATGGAAAGAATTATTATGGAAGTTATCAAAAGTGAAATAGTAAACCTCCAGAAACTGGCCCAACCCA
The DNA here is from genome assembly GCF_019279795.1 of Protopterus annectens. Lineage (NCBI taxonomy): Eukaryota > Metazoa > Chordata > Ceratodontiformes > Protopteridae > Protopterus > Protopterus annectens. Next base: position 1,583,350,543 of record NC_056739.1, on the reverse strand, counting down.
GTTTGGTTTGTCAAGTGCAGGTTACACCTACTCAACCTGGTGGGCTTCTTTGAGAAGGTCACCAAAATGATATATGAGGGCAAAATGGTCCACACTGCCTATGTTGACATGGCCAAGCCATTTGACACAATACCCCACTCGGACATTGTTGACAAACTCAAGAGGTGAGGTACAAACCTGTATGTCACCTGGTGGATAGCCAACTGGCTCACCGACAGGACCCAGTAATTTAGAATTGGGGAGTTAATTTCTACAAAGAGGCCAGTTACAAATGGAGTCCCTCAGGGATCGGTCCTTGGACCACTTTTTTTTTGCATTTACTTCCCTGAAGTCAAGGCCAATGTCAGTGGTCTCTGGCTGACTAAATTTGCAAATTATTGCAAATTAGGAGCTGTCATTGAATCCCACACTGACACAAATGTTCTCCAGGAAGGGCTGACACAGACAAGCAACTGGTGTCAGAGCCATGGACTAAAACTAAATGCCAAGAAATGCATAATAGTATCTTTCAGGAAATCATCCACCCCTGTTAACTATCATATTGACAACACACCCCTTAGAGTTGACCCATTAGTCAGGGACTTAGGAACATACATAGACAGTAATCTAGCCTTTGACCATCATATGTCTACAGTAGTGAGGAAATCATTCTATGTTGTGCAACTTATAAACAAAGGTATGGCATCTAAGTTCAAGGAAGTCATTGTTCCACTGTATTTGGCATTCATCAGACCTGTCACTGAGTACAGTGCCCCCTTTGGTATGTACCTAACCAGGCATATCCAATAACTGGAACATTCACAGAGGTTCATCTCTAAAAGAATACAGGGCATAAGTAAAATGGTCTATGCAGACTGCCTCAAGGCTCTATCCCTGTATTCTGTCTCCTACAGGCTTTTGAGGGGATATCTATGCCTGGCATACAGGGCATTGTCAGACCCCACTCTGATGAACCTCCTGCATATCCTCAAAACAAACAGCACCAGAATTACCTGTTCTAAAGACTTAAACTTTACCTGTGATGTAAATAGTACCTGCTGAAGAGACAGGTATGTATCCCAGAGAATACCTCATCTCTGAAACAGAGTGTGAAGCAGAGTTCCTCCACAACCCAATTCAAGTGCAACTTGGACAATTGGATGGGGAACAGGAAATTCATCTCTAGTTTGGCACCTATGTCTCTAATGGACACAGGCAACCTTTAAATTGTTCATCTCCCAGGCCCCTGCTTGTAAATGTTTCATCACCCAAGCCCCTGCTTACACTTATAAAGGATATCAAAAGTTGCCAGAGATTTGGGATACATGGCTAGGCTTAAAAAGGCCCTTCTGATCATTAACCTAGTAAACACCTATGAACCTACTGGTGTTCCTCACCATTAGACAGTCATGTATATTTCCCAGAAAGAATACCTAGATATGGCAAATAAGATGTGTGACAGTGCACTGTGACAAAGTTAGTACACTTCAGTTACACTTCACTGGAAGATGTGTATGGAGGTACATGAAAAAGGGTGCATTTTGCACAGTTATTGGTGTAATGAAGGCTGGGAACCATGAAGTTATTATGGCCTCTGATGTGCATGTCCTTCACATACCCAGTAGTTGTGCTACATTCAGGGGAGTAATCAGCACTATGACCACATGCTGGTGGATGTACCATTTACCCTCTACCCCAGAACACAGGTCACATACCTATTGGTCTGATTATAGGGTGTGATGTCCACATTATTTCCTGACTCAACAAATCCTTCCATGTGTCTAGTCAATGCAGGTGTTGTCATTCCTGTGGCAGCAGTCTTTTGTATGTGTTAATAATGTCTGTATTATACTAATATCACAGTTGGAATCAATGATTGCCCACAAGCTGTAGCCCTTCAGGCAGCTGATTGGACGCAGTATGTGTATGTCATCTGTGATGTCCATCACTTAACTAATGGGCAGGAAGCTTAGCAGACACCCATGATGTACTGACCTGATCACTGGACCTGAGATATATGTCACATCACACATTTTAACATAGTGAGATGCCATGTATGTCATACACTGGTCTACCCATTTGGTGATATAGCTGTTCATGACCACATATGGCAGTGTTGATTGAATACCTCAGTGTGGATTTTTTGTCGAATGCCTTGACTTGTTAAAGTTCTACATGATGATAGTGTTGTCATCATGGTTGCCCTCAATGACTTCTTTGAGAACATCCATCAGATGTAACAAACCTGATGTAGCAGTAACAACTCATACAGATCTGTTGCATACACCTGGAATATTACTACTGTACATGTAGAAGAGGTACATGATGACATGTTGATCTACCTCACATGTGAGGAGAGTCAGGATGTCCCTATACATGCATGCATGCATCAGGTGTGTTGAACTGTGTATTCAACCATATCAGGAAGGTATATGTGCTGGGCCACACCATAGGTGATTGATGATGTTGTCACAGCAGATGGATTCTGTGTGATGGGCCTGGATTAAGGTAAGATGGTGCATACTGCCTATTGCAATCTGGCCTAGAGTTTTGACACAATCACACAGGCAGGTATCATTGACAAAACCCCCAAGCTGAGGGTTACATCAGTTGATGGGTAAACAAATGTCTCACTGACAGAACACATTGTGTGAAAGTTGGTGAATCAACCTGTACCAGTAGAGCTGTCACCACTGACAAACCCCAAGAATCTGTGCTTGGCCCTTTACTGTTTGAACTGTATTTCTAGACAGTTCAGGCTAAAGTATATGGCCTTTGGCTTACCATATTTGCTGATTCTTGCATATTGTGTGCAATCATTCAGTCCACCAATGGTGATAACATAGTACTGGATGAGCTAATATAAACAACTGAATGGTGACAAAGGCACACAATGTGCAAATAAATGCAGAAATGTGCGTTTGTAATGTCAGTCTGAAAGGTGGAGTTCCATGTTAATCACAACATTGATAACAGTCCTGCTATGCAGAAACCCAGTGATGCAAGCACTGGGATCTCATTTAAATAGCCAGTCTGAACTCTGACCAGCAAGTGTCCACACTGCTATTGAAAGCCTATGTTGTGCACATCTTAAGTCATGTCATCATATTGAGATCTTAGGACTGTATGACAGTACTGTAGTCAAACCTCATTACAGCACTAATAAAGTATAATGCACATCCTTACATGTACCTCACCAGACACATGTAACAGCTGGAGACACCACAGAGCTTTCTCAGCAAGGTAACACAGGGCCTACACACCATGCCATGATGTATGTGAATAGATTAAAACCCATGCCACTGTAAACTTTATTGTATAGGATGACATGACTTCTGCCTGGCCCTTAGACCAGTTTCTAACCCTGCCCTGGTGGTAGTACTGCATATCCAAAAATGTGATATAGCTGATGACATCAGCAGTGTCTGTTGAGAAGAAGATGAAAGTGTCCCACATGCTTATGTAAAATGTTCTCTGTAATCTGAAGAAACAGCTCACACATGTTCACTCACACACACACACACACACACACACACACACACACACACACACACACACACACACACACACACACACAATTGACTGCAACACAGACTACAGAACACAGTACTTTACACAAGCACCACAGCTTATCAAATCTGACTTGGAGTGCATCAGACAACACTTTATGGCTGATGACATCAGCAGTGTCTGTTGAGGAGAAGATAACAGTGTCCCACTTGCTGGTGTAAAATGCTCTCTGTAATGCTAAATAGAACCCCTATCTATCTAGGCAGTAGCAAGTATCACAATACAGGCAATCAATGTAACTTGAGAAGTCACTGAGGATACACACACCTGCTCTGCTGTCTAGACATACACACGCCCAGATGACTGCAGTGAGAACAGAACACCTAGCTATCCAAGTACATGGACTACAGAACACAGTACTTAATGCAAGCACCACAGCACAAGCATGATTTATGTAAGAGTGCAGATGAACTTATAGTAGATGACATTAGCAGGCCATGAGGGCGACAAGAGGTTGGGAGTCCTGTATGAAATGGATGTGTAGGCATGAGCAAGTGTCAAAATACTGGCAATCCATGTAACTGGAGAAGTAACTGTAGGATACTCGCATCTGCTCTGCTATCCAGTCACAAACACACACACACACACACACACACACACACACACACACACACACACACACACACACACTCGACTGCAGTGAGAACAGAATCCCTACCTAACTACACAAACTACAGAACACTGTACATTATGCAAGCACCATGACACAAGTCTGATTTATACAAAAGGGCAGGTGAACATATAGTAGATAACATCAGCAGCCTATGTGGGGGTCAACAGGTTGTGAGGCCTGCATGAGCACATAGCTTCATAGTTTCATATGAGGCTACTAGCCTAATAGCACAAGGGTGTTAATTAGTCTGGTTTTGTAAAAATACAAGTACCCTTATTGAGTATATTTGGATAGTCATTTTTAGCAGGGCATGTTTGTGAGCAGCACCAACTGGCCCTGTCCATGAGAGACACAGGTGCCAGCTCAGAGGTGACTTTACAATCACCCAAGCAGACAAGGTTTCACTTGATCAAGGTCTTTGAGGAGCACTGCTTTACACACAGTGGGAGCTTATTATAGAAAAGTGTGAATTGTGGGATATATCTGTCTCCACAGCATGTGTTGTTTATGTCACAGGCTAGGTTGAAAACCCTGGGGCAATATATATCTGTCCCATTTGAATTGGAGATGTCCATCACTTCCAGAAGGGCAGGATCTGAGACTGCTCTGCAGGGCAGCCATAGGTCACCTCTCAGCAGCCTGCATGATACCAAGCACAGTGACAGGTATGTCAGTTTTTCCATGTATGTCATGTTTGGAGGCCTTGGATTCTCCTAGGCACAACCCTGTGTTCTCTCCAATTACTGCAGGTGTCTGGTGAGGTACAGAGAGATGTGGGCATTTTACTTCATTATTGGTGTGATAAGGACAGAGTACAGCAGACGTATAACTACCCTGGTCCTGAATGTGATGCCCATATGTATGATGTGCACAATGCAGATTGTATGTGTCTAGTAATGAAAGCATAGATTGCTATCAGCATGTGTTCCCAAGTCTCAAAACACTGTGTTTGAGCTTAGGTGGCTACTATTTATATCATAATTTGCAGGGGTATGTCATTGACAAAGGTGAAAAAGAGTCATTGTATGCTTAAAGTTCAGTTGTGAGTTTCTCAAGAATCATCAGTCTGTGTCAGCTCCTACTGTTGCCATCACTGAGGAACTCTGTATGACTGTGTCCAGTTAACCATCATATGCAAACTTGGTAAACTACAGGCCATCTACTGTTGATTGTGCTTCAGGGAAGTATTTCCCAAACAGTTGAGGGCCCAGCACAGATCCTCAGGGTATTAAACCAGTGAGTAGCCTAGTGATGAAGGTGCAGTCCCCAACTTTGAGAGTGTATGTCATTGAGTTAGTTGGCTCTCCATCTAGTACTGTATGGTCTAATTCTGAAATGGAAGAACTTCTGTATGAGGCATGAATGGGGGATAGTGTCAAAGACCTTGGATAACTGAACTTAGGTGGCATGCCCTGTTAACCCTCATCCAGGTCTTTGGGGTCAGTATCCAAGAAGTCCACAGGTGTCAGTAAGGAAGATCCAACGTAGGTACGGTCAATTGTGCTAAAGATCACCTATGTTCCTGTGGATATGGTCCATGCTGATTCCTGCAGTAGGCTTGCAGATAATGCTTTTTAGGTGTATGGCTCAATATTTGTAGTTCTTCATGTTACCAGATTGATGTGCATTGTATAGTACACAACATTTGATATTGCATTTTGTAGTGTGGTTGATATATGTGTGGAAAAATTACTAAGACCCCAGGGTTGTAGTGCTTGGGGGTGCCAACACATGAATGTAGTTTAAATATATGACATATAGTTAGACAGGACCCTCAGCTTGTAATGTTTCTACATGTAATTTCATGTCATACAAAGGAAATGGACAGTAAACAGAAGTAATACAACATAATATAAACGTTTCCATAGCACAACGAGCAACGAGTTTGCCCAACAGTTAACAAAGTGCATACGCATGCAAGATACACATGTTTGCACACTGCAAAGCATTGTGCAAATGTGAGCCAGATTGCTAAAGTCTGACAGTTAATACTGAGTCTCTGGAATACAACTGCTACTTAACTGACTCTGTGGCAGCACGTTAATGCAGTTAATGCAGTGATACACACCATTTTGGGGCCAGATGGTACTGAGTTTGAATACAACTGAATCTATCACTTTTAACTACTTTTTTATTACCATTGGTGCTCATTGATGTGTGATGCACACCATTGTGCAATAATGCATTAAAGAAAAGAAATGGGGAAGATAGGACAGTGTAGAAATGGGGATGCTAAAGTCTGACAGTTACTACTGAGTCTCTGGAATATACTTAACTACTTAACTTACTCTGTGGGGCATGTGTTAATGCAGTGATACATTCCTTTTTGAGGCCAGATGGTACTGAGTTTGAATACAACTGAATCAAACACTTTAAAGTTCTTTCATTTTACCTTTGCTGTACATTGTCATGTGTGTGATGCAACCATTACACAGTAATGTATTAAAGAAAAGAAATGGAGAAGCTAGGACCGTGATGAAGCCAGCACCATAGAAGAGAGATAGGAGCAATCAGGGGAAAAAAACAAATGGAAAGCAATACAGGAATGTGCAGGAGGGAGGTGGGAAGAACTATAGCTATCCATTCCTTCAACAGTAACAACTGATAATATATGCAGAATATTAGCTGAATTTGGACTGTCACATACAGAGAGAGGGGTGACCACAACACAATCATGTTGCATAGCCAATTGGACTGGACCAAGTGTGTCAAGAAAACTTGTGTGCAAAATGGAGAGCTATGTATGGGATGATTTTTTTTTTTTTTTGAGAGAGAGAGACAGGAATTTTGAGGATGGGACATAGGTAAGTGTGAGTCTGGAAAGTTGGGTAGGTGAGGAAGTAATTGCAGACAGACAAGACAAACAAGACAAGATACAGGGATGGTGATGGACACAAGAGGTTGGTGAACACCATGGATGGGGTGAGAGTGGGGACATCCAGAACCTATGGTTGTCAAGCTGGGTGAAAGTAAGAATCGAGTCCTCTCCTACTGAACTGTCATCACTGTCACTTCACTCTGCCACTGGCTGGAGCACTTGAAGTCTCCTTCTCCTCCTCCTGGTCTTATGTAAAATGAGGGAGAGAAGCCCCTCCATCCAGTGTAGGCGTGTACCAACAATGCACTGCACAACCCTATACACCATCCCTGGCAGCCCAGAATGAGTGATAAACTCACTGCCTCTGCCACTGCTCCCAGAGGGAACCACTGGACTATCCTCCTGAGCCGGACTAGCTGAGGAGGCAGGTACTGCAGGGGCAGCAGAGGTGGTGCTGCCAAGTTGGATCCCAGACATGATGAGCAACGATGCCGGGGCTGGTGGATTGAGGCAGGCCTAACCTGCTATGTTGTGCAGCATTTTGTGATGTGGTACATATGGATGACATGGACATATTTTGATGACACATCATAATATAAAACAAACAAACAAAAAAAAAGAGAGAATTGGCACCCCACCTAAGTACCATGTTCAATCATAGCCTCACCTCAGGCTATGTGCCTACTGAATGACGCAAAGTGACGGTTATCCCACTCCACAAAGGGGGTGCCACCACAGACCCCGGAAACTACTACCCCATTAGCCTGATGAGCCTGGTCTGCAAGGCCATGGAACGTATCATCTTGGAGCTTATAAACAAAGACATAGGTAACCTCCAAACCTTGGACCCCACTCAGTTTGGGTTTGTAATAGGTAGATCATGTCTACTAACAAATACAACTTAAAAAAAACAAAAAAAAAATAAAATGATAAAATACCACCAAGACCACCAATCTAAGAAGTAAGCGAAATTAATGAAACACTTAGCACCTCTGCTTACACAGCCTTCCAAGAGTAAAAACACTACAAAATACTGTTTGCTTATATACAGCATATTGCACAAAACAATTACTCAATTAAGCATACAATTCAAATCACATACTTTCAATTACATTCTTTGTTGAGTCCCTGAGGCTCCAAAGTACCATACTTTAAAATCAGCAGGGTTTCTTTTTTTTAAGAGATTTTTTTTAAAGACACATCATCATATTTACTAAACCTGATTGACTTCTTTGAAGCAGTCACTAGAGCCACAGACGAGGGCAAGGTAGTGCACACAGCCTATCTTGACCTCTCCAAGGCTTTTGATACCATCCCCCACTCTGGAATTATAGATAAACTCACTAAACTGGGCATAAATCACTATCTCACAAGATAGGTGGCCAACTGGCTCAATGACAGAACCCACACAGTAAAAGTAGCTGACTCCAAGTCCGACTTCAGACCAGTGACAAGTGGAGTACCACAGGGTTCGGTCCTGGGTCCTCTCCTGTTCATCATCTACTTCTCTGAAGTGCAGGCCAACACAGAAGGTCTTTGGCTAACAAAGTTTGCAAATGGCTGCAAACTGGGAGCCATAATAGTATCACCTAATGATGTAGACATTCTACAAAGGACCTCACAGAGACAGATGCTTGGTGTCAAAGTCATGACCTCAAGCTCAATGCCAAGAAGTGCATTGTCATCCCCTTTGGGAAAAACTTAATATCCATGAACTACCACATAGGCGGTAGCTCACTAAACACTAAAAGTGTGATAAGGGACCTCAGGAAACAGGTGGACAGTAGTATCTCCTTTGATAACCACATCACCACAGTAGTCAGGAAATCTTTCTACATGGCACATCTCATCACAAAAGGGTTCTCCTCTAGAAAAAAGGAGGTCATTGTTCCTCTCTACTCATCCATCATCAAACCCATTATAGAGTACAATGTCCTATTTGGCATGTATCTCAAGATACCTACAACAACTGGAAAGGTCAAAGAAATACCTCATTAAGAGGATTACCAGCCTCAAACAGATGCCATATGCAGACCATCTCAAAAAACTCCAGCTCTACTCTGTGGCATATTGCCTACTCAGAGGCGCTCTCTGCCTAACATACAAAGTTATGTCAGACCCAAGAGCTGCTGGACATGCTACACTTAAAGAAATCCCAATTTCCCCAAACCACATGCTCCAGGGACCTAAATCTTGTCACCACAATAAACAGAACATGCTGGCAGGATAGATTCCTGTCCTAGAGACTTCCCATACTCTGGAACAAACTACCCATTCATGTCAAGCAAAGTTCCTCATTGGCCCTCTTTAAGAAAAATCTTGACGACTGGATGGGAAATAGAAAATTCACCCAGGGTATCACTTCTGTGGCACTGCTTGATAGGGGCACAGGAAAATAATTTTCTTGGGTGGTGAAAGCCAGGGAACCTTTTTGGCTAGGCTTATATAGGCCCCAGGGCCGATAGCCTAGTACCTACCTAATAACCTATGAACCTATAAGGGTTGGGGTGAGAGAAAAAAAGAGATAAGATTAGTACCTTCAAATGTAACATACAATGCATTAATACAATTATTTGACTCTATTATCTTAAACTTTACGCTTAAGACTACCCTTCCATTAAAGATCATTATTACTTTTAAGACTAGCAGCTCCTAACAGATACATACTATACTACAGATTGCAGCAAGTGCTCCTTTACATGTGCATATATTGCACACATGCGTGTTCCAGTTCTACACATTACAGGTTTATAGCAGGGCATGTCTGCCACTGGTATAGAGTTTTTATTTTAAACATTTAAATTACACATAATTGAAGAATTATCAATATTGTATACTTGAGAAGTGTGGTATTTCAACCCACCACCTCTGACTAAAGTCTAATATTGTACTCTTGGTCCGTGCTACAGACTAATGCATGCATACTTGCTTTTACAGTTTAGATATGCATGCTCAATTTGATACAACTGTATAAAATACCAAACAAGCTAGCTTTAACTTTTAATGTTGCATTAACACTACTCTTCAGATGCACACATACATCTGTCCCTCATCCTCGACAGTCTTGCACCATGGGTCCTAACATTGCAATCCCTTTCCATAGCAGCTGTGGAAAAACAGAACAGAACAGAATATCATTATGCATACCAGTCTTTCCTATATTCAGCTTTTAAGCCTTGTAAGTACTCTCTGTAGTTGATATTTACACATCTGTGAGATGTCCTCCGTCCTAAATTCCTCAATCCAAGCATCGAGGGTACCCCCTCTTCCTCTGACATAGGTCACTAAAGTGCTGCCTACATTGGTCACCAGTGTGGGGGATACAAACTATCCCAAGCATCTGACATACTGGGACCCAGAATAGTCCCCCTGCAGCAATCTGGCACTGTGGTGTTTCACTAGGATTCCAACAAAAATCTTGGACTTCTGGACACCCCATCCTTGAGCCCTAATTCTCACAACCTTTCCATAAATGCTTGCCATGTCTAGCATGGATCAAGAGCAATGGAGAATGATGGGTTTCCCACCAGTTGCAGCTATCACATTTACTGGGAGTGTGCACACTGTTTGAAAATATTGAGCAACACTTACTATCGTGCAAACACAGTGAACAATGGTAAGTGGTGCATAACAGTGGCAAGCAATGCAATTTCAAGGTTGTTTGATGTACAGGCAGTTGTGTATGTGTGTTTGACAAATGTGAAGGTCATAGCAGTCCAGAGAGCAGAAATAAACTTAAAGGAATATAGTACACAGTATAACCACAGTCATACATTTGATAATAAATGTGATAATACATAGATAAATAAATAATTAATTAATTAAATGACACAATATTAGTGCCTCAGCCCTCATACATATAATTAATATCATGTACACTATGTCAAAGGTTATAAATGAGAGTGACTATGATGGGAAGTGGAACAACAGAAAAAGTGTATAGAATATGCTGTATTTGAACCCAGGACCATGTGAATGGCAGTTCACTCTAACACATGTTGCCACAAGAGAGTTGAAATAACAGCTGTTCATGTTTCAGTTCATTGCTATAAACTGCATTGCCACAACAATAAAACAAAGGTTGGACACCCTGTAATAGAACACAGGACCATCTGTACTTCAGCCCTACATTTACACCTGCTGCCACAGTTTTAGTTACATGACATTTCCTATCTTAATATTCATTCTTAAGGTTTCTCTGTTAACCGCAGTGCAATGTCGCTTAGCGGGTTTGCGCGATGCCCAAGAGTATTAATTGAATGCATCTGGTTTCTATTTTTGGCCGTCTATGGCATTTCTGTTTCTTGGGTGGGCCAGTTTGTGCACTGTTGTGCTTTGCACACACCAAATAAATACAGCCAAACATGACATTCATTTTTTATCTGTTTCTCCTGTTTGCGATAAGTGGTACAGCATACAAACACTCGAAAAAAAAGAGAGAAAAGGATCTGAACCCAGTACCATCTGGCCCCAAAAAGGAAAGCGTCAATGCATTAACACCTACTGCCACAGACTCAGTTAAGTAGCAGGTGTTTTTCATGGACAAGTGTATACACTTTGCTACCTGCAAACTTGCAGCCCCGGTGTCTCAGTACTTTTTTCACACATATATCACCTACACTACAGAAATTAATATTAAATGTTGTGTCATATGCAATGCACATCAATCATGTAAAATGCAGAACTGCAACTATTGACCCATATGCCTAACAAGCCTTATCTGCAAGGCTAGGGAAGAGATCAGCATGGACCTTATCCATAGAGGCATAGGTGACCTTCAACACATTTGAGTTGACCCATGTTGTGCTTGTCAAGATTAGATCTTGCCTATTGAACCTCATGGACTTCTTTGATACTGACCCTGAAGACCTGGATGATAGATAATAGGACATACCACCTATGTTCAGCTATCCAAGACCTTTGACAATATCCCATTTTCATGTCTCATAGTGAAAATGTCCCATCTGGGAATTAAGCCGTACAGTGCTAGCTGGATAGCCAACTGGCTCACCAACAGAACAGACACTCTAAAAGTTGGGGACTGTACCCCCCCCCCCACTAGCCACTTACCAATGGAATACCCCGAGGATCTCTGCTGGGCCCTCAAATGTGTGGAAACTATTTCCCTGAAGTGCAGGCAATGGCAGATAACCTGTGGTTTACCACATTTGCAGATGACTGTTAATCGGATGCAGTCATATAGATTTCCCCAATGATGGTAACATATTAAAGAACAGGCTGACAGAGACAAATGATTGGTGCTAAACTCACATACTGAACCTTACGGTAAGCAATGCCTCATTGTACCATTTGGCAATGAAGTACCCCTGCTAATTATAATATACATAGCACCCGTCTCAGCTCACACACAGTGTTGAGACTTGTGAACACATGTTCATAGCAATCTATACTTTCATCACTATGTGTCCATAGTGTTGAGACACACATTCTGCATTGCACCCTCATACATATGAACATCACATCCAATACCAGGGAGGTTATAGCTCTGTTGTACTCCACCCTTACCAGACCACTAATTGAGTACAAGGTTACCTTCTGTCTGTACCTCACCAGATAACTGCAGCAATTGGAGAAAAATAGAGGTTTGTGACTGGGAAAATGCAGGTCCTCCAAACATCACATACATGGAAAGACTACAAGACCTGTCACTTTACTCAGTATCCTGTAAGCTGCTGAGAGGTGACCTATGCCTGACCTACAGAGAAGTCTCAGACCCTGCCCTACTGGAAATGCTTGACATCTGCAAATCAAATGGGACCTGAATAACTTGCCCCAGAGTTCTCAACCTAGTCTGTGACATAAACAGAACATGCTGGGGAGACAGATATATCCCCCAGTGACTCCTCCGTAATGGGTTCCTGCTGTGTGTGAAACAGTGCTCCTCAATAAGCCTGTTCAAGCACAACCTTCACTACTGGTTGGGTGATTGTAAAGTCACCTCTGCAGTGGCACCTATGTCCTTCATAGGCAGGCCCAGTTGTTGCTGCTCACAAAAATCACTCTACTAACAATGACCATCTAAACATGCTTAATAAGGGTACTTGTGTTTACACAGCTATTGTCTTACAAATATAATATGTGAGAGATGTAACTATACAATGAATCTACAATAAATGCTCTTTCTCAGGCAACAACAAACCAGATATCAGACAGGTTGTCAGTACACACAATTCACCTCCTCAACAAACCAAGTGCACAACACATAACCCCATATACACAGAGGTACTCATTAGAAGCTTACCAAAAGAGCAGAGACCTCACAAATGGAAACCTTCTGCATACATTACAGTCCCAAAGGAACCCACTACACATAAAATAAATGTATCAGTGTGTCACCCATTAAGCACTTAAGGCAAAACAACTGAAAAGCAATGTCTTGGTCATATGTGAATCCATAGTGAGACACACAGATGTCCCCTTCACCAAGCTGTACAAGTACAAAGTTGCAGTCAGGTGCCAGGCTTCGCAAAGTCATGCACAAACTCATGTTTCTCAACACCAAGTACAGTTACACCTCTGTCTGTCTTTGTGTTGAAGTAAATGACTTGAGACGTACCTCACTGGGCTACATGAAGAGAAAGATGACTGAGCTCTCAGATTATGTATCCCAGACAGGTATGTCCATAGCCATAAATAGCATTCTACCTTCACCCAGAATGATGCCTCAGTACAAACAAAAATATTATTGCCTTCAACAATTGGCTTTGCTGCTGGTGTCAATCCAGGGGGATGCAGTATTTCTCAGCCTGGGATGATATGGTTGATAGACCATGCTGCTTTGTCAGGGATGGTCTTCATCTGTCACCTCTTGCCTTTTGGTTACTGGCCAAGGTACTTGCCTCCCCCATAGAGCCTTTTTTAGGCAATGTCATAAGACCAAAATTCCTGACATAAAAATATCCTCAAAAGACAAACTCAAGGTTATGCTGCTTAATGCTAGTAAATCAGAAACTACACTCAAAGCAAAAACATGGGAAGATGTCAATGTTTGTGCAGTCAGAGAGACGTGGTTTAGAGCCACACAGAGTACTCCAACCATGAAAGGCTATAATGCCTTCCACATGTTCAGACCACAAAATGAATGTGAAAGAGCCAAAGGAGGAGGTGTAGCCATCTTCATAAAAGGCAAATAAATCTCAAGACTGGTTAAGCAGTATGACTCCCTAGAGTTACTCCAAGTTGAACTAACTGTAGGAAAGACTCCCATCCATGTCATTGTTAGCTACAGGTCCACCAACATGAACCATGAAAACCACCCAGTGCCTATCTGGACCTACTTTAGTCACTCATAATACAGCTAACCACCCTAGGCATGGGTGACTTTAACTATCCTTCCATTGATTGGGATAAATATATAAGTTCAAACTTTCTTGCCGTAAGGTTCCACCCTGAACTTTGTAAACACAAGCGCTCTGGAACAGTTAGTCTGCACCCTCACAAGGGGCTGGAATATCCTTGAACTAGTACTCACCAACATGAAAGATCGCTGCACCACCCCATGTGTGACACCCTCCCTGGTAAGGTCTGACCATAAATCAGTCACGTTCAACGTAACAATCATACCTGATCCCCCCACCCCCCAGGATCCAAATGGTTGAAAAGCTTCTCCAAAGCAAACTATAGCCTCCTAAGTGATGCCATAAATAGTTTCAAACCTCCTGCCGCCAATGACAGTAAAGACTCCCATATAGAGGTGTACACAAATGCCCTGTATACACACCTTTACAAGTGTACAGACTTAGCCAAACCAGAATAGATCAAAACTTGCTCATGAAAAAACAAACCACTCTGGTGGACAGCTGGCATAAATAGATTACACAACAAGAGAAAGAAACCAATGTCCAGGAATTAGAGGGAACAGTGTCAGCAGAAGAACACCCTCCAAAGCTTGAACAAGCAAATGAGACATAACGTTCTCTAAAGCTAATTACAAAACCAAATTAGCGTCCATGTCAAAGGATGATCACAAGGCATTCTTTAGCTATGTATGTAATGTAAAACGGAAGGCCCAGCTTTGTAGCGAATTCATAGTGGATGTTACTAATCATATTGAACCTGAGGACATTGCCAACCTGTTAGCAGACAGGTTTGGCATAAATTTCACACCCCTGTCAGCCGCAATCATACCCTGAAGCATACATGTCACCAGATCTCTACCTATTATCTCCAAAGAAGAGGTAATAACCACAGTCATCAAGGCCGAAAACACAGCTTCTATGGGACCGGATAACATCCCACGCTGCTTACTAAATGGCGTAAAGCAAGAGTTAGTGGAACCACTGGGTATTCTCTTCAGTCATAGTCTAAGTACTGGCTTTGTCATGGCAGAGTGGAAAACAGCAACCATATTCCCCTTGGACAGAGGGGGTCCTTCAACTGACCTGGGGAACTAATGACTCATAAGTCTGACCAGCCTTGCCTGTAAGGTCATGGAGAGAATCATTCTGGACCTTATCAACAAGGACATTGGTGAACTTTAAACTATTTACCTGACCCAGTTTGGCTTTGTTAAGGGCAGATCATGCCTGTTAAACCTAGTGGAATTCTTCAGGAGTGTCACCAAAGGCTTGGATGAAGATAAATCAGCACATACTGCCTATCTGGACTTGGCCAAGGGCTTTGACACAATTACCTACTCAGGCATCATTGAGAAACCCATCCAGCTGGGGATTAAGCCATACATCATTTGATGGGTAGCCAACTGGCTCACCAACAGAATGCATACAGTCATAGTTGGGGATTCCACCTGTACCAGCAGACCTGTTACCAGAGGTGTTCCACAAGAGTCTGTGCTGGGCTTCATACTGTTTTGAATCTATGTCTCAGAAATTCAGGTGATAACAGATGGCCTATGGCTCACCAAGTTTGCTGACGACTGCAAACTGTGTGCAATCATTGAATCCTCAAACGACATCAACATACTACAAAATGGACTTACAAACATAAATTATTGTTGCCAAAGCCACAGACTTAAACTTAACCCAAAAAATCCACTATTATCCTTTTCAGCAAAGGAGAGGTCCCTGCAAATTACATTATTAATAATACCCCCTAAGTTCCAAACCAATGGTAAGAGATTTGGGAATCCAGGTTGACAGCAACCAGTGCTGATCATGGATTCATGAATATGGACTACATATCATGGTCTGAAAGGGAACAATGATTCCACTTCACTATGCTTGAAAAGGCCCTAGGGACATTGGCCTAGTAACCTGCTATGGACCTAGGGCCATTATGGTAGTAGCCTCGTATGAACCTATGGAGGCCTGCCAACATCTTGTCTCACACGTGGCCTGCTGATGTCATATACTTTAAGTTCAGCTGCAGTCTTGCAAAATTCAAACGTGTAGTGATACATGCATTAAAGGAGTACTGCATGGCATGAGCACACTTACACTAAAACATGGGAGCATTTTTGTTATTTTATTAACAGCACTCTGGGATTATTTACCTGTTTTAAATATTTTTATCATATATTGCAGACTCTGGTTTACTGGGCTGGCCCCAGAATCATTTGGATAAATCAAATTTGCCATCAGTACAAATGTTCATTGTTTTGGCTCTCCTGTTTACATCATACCCTGTCATTTTTTACTAAAGTTAAGCGTTACAAAGTAGAAAGTAAATGCGTAACAAGTACTGTAACAAATAGAACAATGTAAGTAACATAGTGCTGCTGCTGGATGAGTACTTAAGTGCTTCAATACAAATGCTTTTTCACACACTCTTTGTAATGTTTACTGCTGCCTTTTTTTTTAATTTGGATTTTATTCAGTCCTAATTTGTGAGACAATGTCATCAGTCATTTTTCTTCTCCCCTGGTACATAACTGAATGGTAATGAACTGCTCAAAGTCTGAGGTAATTTGACCTGGGGGGTGTGACTCGTGGCATTTCTTAGCAGGACATTTTTGCTGTGTAATTTAATCTTTGCTTTAGCATTTCCTTTGTTAGATCTTATGACTTGTACTATAGCCAGTCTTGCTTGCAACTGTAATCACATCCCGTAAGGTCTTGCACCAAGAACTAAAGAATAAAAATTTTATACTTAAGTGTAGTATCTTGCTATGCTAATTTAAGTGTTGGGTATCACTACATGCTTCCATCTGTTTGCCTTTATGTTATACTTAAAGTGTGTTGGTATGCAGTGTTTGCCTTCATAAGTTCTTTTACATTGTCTTGGTTTGCAATTTGTTGTTACAAAGTGTCCTGGATTTGTCTCCTTCCTTTACTTGTGTCATTGCTATACTTTCCCCTTCCCTTTTCTTTTTTTGAAATCTTATAACAAAGTAAATTTTTATTGATTTCTTTTAAATAAGGACATCAAGGTTATACCTGCAAGAATCAGATAATAGATACTCAAAAGGTGACAGCATCCTATATTCAATTGGATTTGCCAACCACACTTGCTATTTGGCCGCCACTTCATATGGTGCTGTAAGCTTTAATGCTGGTGTGTTTATCCATACCTTCAAATTTGCATACCATTGCATACCAGTTTTTGCAATGTAGTAACCACCGACATGCCCATACACCTTTAATACATCAAGTGTACAGTATGTCCTGTTCATTCATTTATGAATGTGGAAAGTGGAAAGGTGTAGGCTTGCACTGAATAAGATTAGGTGCTTGTTCAGGTTTTAGCATGGTGCTTCTCTCATGTTAGTTAAGCCACTATAGCTCTGGTTACTCTGGAGTCTGATAAATCTTTAATGTTTTAACAATTCCGCACTGCACCAGCAGTATCTATCTAAAATAAATACAACAGAGTAGTATGCAACACCACCACCACATCATTTGCATTTGCCGTTACCGATGTACAAATGTACATACCAAATTGTGTTGTTTTAAACATCTATACTACTACTGAACTGAATGAATAAAACAGAACAGCAGGAGGAAGGACAAGGAGCCATGAGAATCATGACATCACAAAATTCTTATTTCTTATTATTTTAGTTAGAATCAGATAGCTGACTGTGTGGTGATTGGGAGAGACACAGAAAAAAAAATTAAAAAAAAAAAAAGTACCTCATGATGATGGTGTCAGTGATTAGGCGACTCAGCAGGCTTCAAGCCAAATGTGGGAAGTACTTTGAAAGGTAAACCATCACAGTATGAGAAGGTAGGCTTCTGTTACAAGTAAGTAAGGGAAAATAAAAATTGTAAATGCTTTATTATTTTTACAGAGGACAATGTAAATAGGGAGGAAAAAGGGCAAGTGAGTTGAGGAATACATTAGAGAAACCTGTTGTACTCCTTTAAGTACTGTGTTCTGTAGTCTGTGTACTTAGGTAGGGGTTCAATTCTCACTGCAGTCAAGTGTGTGTGTGTGTGTGTGTGTGTGTGTGTGTGTGTGTGTGTGTGTGTGTGTGTGTGTGTGTGTGTGTGTGTGTGTGTGTGTGTGTGTGTGTGTGTGTGTGTGTGTGTGTGTGTGTGTGTGTGTGTGTTTGTGTGTGTGTGTTGTTTCTTGACATTACAGAGATCCTTTTACCACAGCATGTGGGACACTGTTATTACTATATTCTCAGCAGACACTGTTGATGTCATCAGCTATATCAGACGTTTAGATATGTAGTCATCCCATCAGGGCATGGTCAGACACCAGCCAGGAAGCCAGGCAGACATCATCTCATCCTATACATGACCGATTACAGTGACATGGCTTTGAATCTATCTATATACATCATGGCATGGTTTGTAGGTCCTGTGTTATCTTGCCGAGAAAGCCCTATAGTCTCTCCAGCTGCTGCATGTATCTGCTGAGGTACATGCAAAAGAGAGCATCATACTGTATTACTATTCTGATGATCTGAATATGATGGCATGACTTATGATGTGCACCATACATTTGTCCTTGAAAATCATTAAAGAGAGAATTTAAAAAGTAATGATACACATGGCAGTTTTTGACTTCACAACCCTTACAAAAGCATTCACTATACAGTTGTGAAATGTTGATGCTATCCAAGGCCAATACAAGTACAATGAGCAGTTCAACAACACAAATCCAGATACTAAGCACTAAGTTAGCTACCCACCTTGAGCATCAGGCAGCTTTTGTATCTCTGAATCCAAAAGATAGAAAACAGGGATATGGCACGGTTATCATCACTTGTTCAGGGTGTTGTGGGGTGGGAGGAAGCCTAGGCTGACACAGAAGATTGGAGAGTGTGTGTGGGTAAGGAGAAGAAGACAGAAATTGGGAATAAAACAACAAATGGTCAGTGAGACAAAATGAGTAACTGGTGTGTGTGTGTGTGTGTCTGTAGGAGTCCTCCAGGTGAAACTGGCATGTGAGTGTCTGCATTAACATAGCCAAACTCTGTGCTAGCTCTATGTCTTGGCCTGTTGGACAGATGTGAGCCATGCATGGTAGAGGTACCAGGTCATCATTGTCATCCCCGACCATGAGAAATGGCTCTGCTGGGAGTGGCACTGGCACCTTCATGCCCAAGGTCAGATGCACTGCTGCTAACTGAACATGGCTGATGTCTGCTCGATAAGCTCAATTCATGGGGACACCCAGGACCATGACTCCATGGCCTGACACATCTGGGTGTGGACAGCACACTCACTGAAGGAGTAGTGGAAGTACTGCCACTATGGGAGTTTGACTGGGCACAGCCATGTTGGCTGATAGCAGATGATGTGGCTGACCTATACCCACGAGGACGCTGTTCCCCTCCCAGAAGATGTTCCATAACAGACACTGCTCAAGGATGCTGTTCCCCTCCCAGCAGATGTTCCATCACAGACACTTGTCATTTCATGACAGACACCCCTCGGTCCATCACAGACACTTCTTGTTCCAACATGTCATTCATCCGATCCGGTGAATTGGCAACATAGTGGAAGCAATCAAGCATGTCAGACTGTCCCACATCCACAACCCTGAGCATTTGTCTGGAGCACCTATGAGAATGTGCCTGTGCCTCCATGATGACCCTAAACATATGCTGAGTGGCACAGGAAGTCACACCTGCACCAGGTGGAGAAGGGACAGCAGGTCCCCCCAAAGTATCCCTATCAATCCTCGTGTGTGGCACTTCATCCACACTTTGGCTATGGCCAGACTCAACAGACACTGAATCTGGAGTAGCCACACTTTCCTGATAAGTGTCCTTGCTCTCCACCTGTCCAGTATCTATGGGCTCAGTGAACTGGGTAGGCATAGGCCTACTAGCTGTGTCTGATGGAAATGCAGGGGATGGCTGTATATCAACCTCTGTGTCAGATTCAACCGGTACACCCCCGACTGTGCCTCAGTTTGGCCACTATCCAAGTCTGCTGATACACTGACATCAGGTGGCACAGGGTCCGCACTCCTACTGTCATGGTCACCTGTGATAAAAAGCAAGAAGCACAGGAGTACATTAATACTTTCACTGCTATACTGCAATATATGCTAACAAACTAACTGTGCTGCCACTATTACAGACAATACAGTAATACACATAACAGACCTGAGATCAAAATCACACACTACAATATTTCTTTAAATTGCTCAGCAGTACTGACATAAAAATATTTGGCTTACCATCTGCAGAAGACATACTGCACTGTAGTCCAGATGGTCCTGGAAGAAGTTAATCAAGAGGTAATGGCAACATCATCACAATTAGCAGTAACACAGGGGGTAACACATTTACCCCTTTATATGTGTATTAAGTCTAATTTCAACAAGAACATGGCTGACAACTCTAACCTAAGCTTATAACTGTAGCAATCTTCAACCCCCGAGACCAAGTAAAAGGTGTAATCCAAAGCAGTGAAGAGCAGCAAGAAACAGCGATGGAGCCAGAGGTAATCTCCACAAAAAGTTTATTCAAACACACGACATAAAATTCATCCAAGTCCTTCTCTCAAGCGCTTTCGCTCAGTGCAATACTGAGCTTTATCAAGATAACAATGCAGGGCAGTAAAAGTCAAAAAGGAAGTGGTGGAGTTAATGTAATTAACAAATTTCTGAAAATCCACCTCTGTTCCATGCCATAACAAACGTATATCATCCAGGTATCTGACATAGTGTTTAATATGTTTCACCCAGTCTGTGCCAAATATAAAAGTCTGTTCCCATTTGTGCAATACAATGTTCGCATACAAAGAGGCAGAAGAAGCTCCCATTGCAACTCCCAATTTTTGTTTGTAAATTTCGCCATTGAAACAGATGAAGTTGTTGTTTAACACAATATCCATGAATTCAACTAGCAAATTCGCAACGTTGGCACCAAGATTGGCTTCTTTGACCAAAACCTCATTGAACCAATCCAGACCTATCAAATGCGGTATACTGGGGAATAGTTGCACTATGTCGATAGTTACCATTAAAAGGTCTGGGTGGTACAAGTGGGATCCCATACCCTTTAGAAAGTCCCAAGAATCTTTGCATATGTGGCTTAGTGATGTAACAAACTGTTTAAGGACGTAATCAATAAATTCCCCAAAGGTTCCGTGATGCTTCCTTCGCCAGAAACTATTGGTCTGAATTTCAAAGGGTCCAGTCCTTTATGGGTTTTTGGGATGCCAAAAATTACTGCGATTCTTGGTTTGGCTACAAACAAGTAATTATATAGCTTTTCATTAATGGCTCCTTGTAAAAGATGGTCCATTAATAGATAGTTAATTTTGGAATATGCTATGTGTAGCTCATTTGTTGATATCAAGCCATAATGCTCAACATCCTGTAACATGTTATAAATGTGTGCATCATAGTCTATATTGTACATCAAAACTAAACCCCCTCCTTTATCTGGTTTCATTACTCTACACCCTTCTTCCTTTAAAAACTTGATTATGTGTGTTTCATTCAAACTTAAATTCTGGGGACCTGTAGCAGATTCTCTAATGTCGATGGCTCTTAGATCTCTTTCCACCAATTCTTCAAACACCTTAATGGAGGGGTGTGTGGGAGGGTTAAAGGTGCTCTTTCTGGTGAGTGTGTCACCTTGACAGGGTTGACCCTTGAAGTATAGAGACAAATTCAATTGCCTAACAAACATTTTAAGATCTATCAGTTCTTTTTCAAGATTAAATGATCGTGCTGGTATAAAATGCATGCCTCTTGTAAATAAGTTAAAATGTTCCTTCCTTATCTCTAAATCAGTAAAATTATAAACAGTAAAATTATTATCCGTGGTCACCGTGTAACTGGTGGAGGTAATAGGAGGTGAATCCAAAGGTACAAAACTCTCCGGGTCGGGGACAACGTGACTGATCTCGGTTACTTGTTCCATCTCCTCATTGGGAATCTGCCCCCCCTCCCCCCTGATTTGTCTGGGGGAAATATAAAATCCTGATGAGAGTTCTTCCTTTCCTTTTCTGCTAATCTCTCACTCCTTCTAGGTAGATCAACCTGTGTATCATCGTTGTTAAAACTACGGGCATTGTTGTGCTGTATAACAGTGTTACTAGTCCATCTAGTCTTAACTGGGAGTGGGTAAGCCATGCCTTCGCTGTATTCTCTAAGATCCCTTTCCAATTTGTGTATCTTGCGATTCACAACCTTAACACAGAATTGGTCTACTTCATTGAAAATATTATCATAGTTATACTTCACTGAAGGAAAGTTCTTATCATTTACTAACGTATTGTTCAACCCATTTAAATCGTTAAGCAGAGCATCAGCCTTTGCTTCATACTCCGCTATCATAACCTCCAACATTTCAATTCCTGCACGGTTAAAAATGTCACACAGTTTCTTGTAATATGCAGTGCCTTTTTGAACATTATTTGGAAACTTAAAACATCTTAAACCTTTTGGAACCCTTTCTACTTTCACACATTCTTTTAAATAGTCTATTTCCAGTTGATTCGTTTTGTAGGTGTACAGCTTATCACGTAGTGTGTTAAAGTCTTGTTCTATATCAGCGTTATTAACAGTATTGTCTGTACCTTGTTTAAACCAAAACTGCTGTTCCGCCCAGGCATTGAAGTTAAAGTCCTTATTATGGCCACTTACATCATGCCCTGCTGGATACTAGACCCAGACTGAACGCCACTGCTCGTTGGCAAGGGTTCACCGGAAATACGTCTTCTCTTCCGCTCCAGCCCCTGTTGCTGGTTGCCTGGCAACGTTGAAAGTGTGTCCGTTTTACTAGTGTTAAAAATTTCTGTTAACTGCGTTAACATATCCAGTACTCGGTTAAATTCAGCCCTGGTAACTGGCCCATTTTCATCTAAAGTTTTGAGCACCTGTGGGGTGTCTATGAAGTTGCTCTGTGCCACTTCTTCCGCCATGGAACAAATCGGAACCAAGAACACAGCAAAAAGCTCGAAACCAAGACCAAGTAAAAGGTGTAATCCAAAGCAGCGAAGAGCAGCAAGAAACAGCGTTGAAGCCAGAGGTAATCTCCACAAAAGTTTATTCAAACACACAACATAAAATTCATCCAAGTCCTTCTCTCAAGCGCTTTCGCTCAGTGCAATACTGAGCTTTATCAAGATAACAATGCAGGGCAGAGCAGCCTTGTTTATAAGTCTCTTAATGAGATCATGTGCTTCATTAATTAAACCCAGTCAAGTTAAAATTAAAATTAATTGCTGACTAATTTGAAAATTAAACAGCACAATGTTGTATGAAATACATAAAATCCTAAGTAAATACCTTTTGTTAAATATCTTCAACCCCCCCTCCAAAAAACGACATGTGACACAGTATTAACTTATTCATTTCAACTGTTTTACTATTCAACATTATTCAACTGTTCAGATTCAAAAGCCTACCCGGAAGCTACCTTCTGGGATGTGCTTGCTGTCTCGGAAGGTGTTGCTGTCTTGCACTCTCCTGGGAGCTGTCCGGATCTCTGATATTGGCTAGGAACTATTCACCAGGGTTCAATGGGGGTTCCATAGCAGGATCCTCCCCGATAGCCATTTGGTCACAGCCCACTGCAGCTGCTCGCCTGTGTGCTGATCATGCCAGTGGGCCTGTGGCACACCTGTTCATATATTCTGCCATGGCCACCTACGGCATTCACATTTTGAACAATCTTCTGCCATATTTGCATCTAGCATGCCATATCTCCCCGTCCTCTTTCCAAGAGAAAAGCACCATGTTGCCAAAATCCATACATGATTATTTGATTTTCTGTATCAGTGAAGGGGGGGGGTCTACATGGGTTAACACACCTGAGTGGCATACTTATAGGTGTCCTAAAAGATAACAGAAGTATAATACTCATAAGTATCACATAACTACAAAATAACTGTTTCCAGAGAAAGCAGAAAAGGTAGCCAGTCAGTATTACCCACTGAAGAAACATAAAACAGTCTACAGATGTGAAATACTAACAACAGGCAGGATGTAAAACAAGGAGAGTAACAAGACCAACATATCCTTGTTTGTGCCATAACAGTAACTCATCTTTGCTCCCCCTACCCACAAAAGAACAGGTAAATGACCCCATTTTTGCTAACAAAACATATTGGAAATATTAAAAGTGCTGTCAAAGAACATGTCCCTGAAACATTTGTACATATTTATGATGCATTTCATTTGCATGTATTGGCAGTCATGTGTAGCTCTGAAATGGCTTGATAAACATGCCCATGCCATCAGTACAGTATTAAATAATGCATACAGATAAAAGTGTAAAAGCCTTTGCTTCACATTATTCTTAAATACATTCCAGCATATGCAGTATAGGTTCATAGGTTCATAGGTTCATACTAGGCTATCTGCCCGAGGGCATTTACAAGCCTAGCCCATAGTTTTGTGGCTTACGCCACCCCTTTAGTATGGGGAACTATACCCATTATTTTGCTGTGCCTCTGTTGAGCAGTGACACTGAGGTAATCCCTGGGGTATATCTGCGATCTCCCATCCATTGGTCAAGATTTCTCTTGAACAAGGCCAGCGAGGTGCTCTGCCTCACATATACTGGGATTTTATTCCACAGCATAGGGAGTCTTTGGGTGATGAATCTATCCCTCCAGCACGTCCTATTAATAGCCGTGTCGAGGTTTAAGTCTCCCGCCCTTGTGGCTCTGATGGATCTAGATTTTTGAGGTGAAGCATATTCATCAAATCTGGGTTTGACATGGCCTTGTATGTTAGGCAAAGGTCACCTCTGAGCAAGCGGTGGCGACTGAATAGAGCTGGAGTTCTTTCAGTCGGGCAGCATAGGACAGATGTTTGAGACCCTTTATCCTTTTGGTGAGGAACTTTTGTGGCCTCTCCAGCTGCTGCAAGTGTCGGGTCAGATACATTCCGAATGGGGCATTGTACTCAATCATTGGTCTGATGAGTGATGAGTATAGGGAGACTATGACCTCCCTTGATCTAGATGAGAATCCCTTCATGATAAGGTGGGCAGTGTAGAAGGTCTTCCTAACTACTTTAGCTACATGGGTGTCGAATGACAGACTACTATCAACCTGGGTCCCCAGGTCCCTGATAACTTCTTCTGTGCTCAGTGGATTGCCACCTATTTCGTAGCTAGGGGTAACCTTGTTTTTCCCGAAGGGTATGACTATGCATTTTTTGGCATTTAAATTTAGGCCATGGCTCTGGCACCAGTTATCTGTTTCTGTGAGACCCTTCTGAAGGATATCTGTGTCAGATGTGTTTTTTACTATGGCACCCAGTTTGCAGTCATCTGCAAACTTTGTCAGCCATAACCCTCCTGTGTTTGCTTGTACTTCAGAAAAGTAGATGCCAAACAAGAGTGGGCCCAGGACTGAGCCCTGTGGTACACCACTTGTGACAGGCTTTGAGTCTGACATGGCGCCAGCAACTCTGACCCTGTGGGTTCTGTCACTCAGCCAGTTTGCAACCCATATTGTGATGTATGGGTTAACATTTAAGCTGATGAGTTTTTCAATGATACCCGAGTGGGGTATTGTATCGAAGGCCTTCGCCAGATCGAGGTAGGCTGTATGGACTGCCTTTCCTCATCAATGGCTTTGGTGACTGTTTCGAAAAAGTTAACCAAGTTTAGAAGGCATGATCTGCCTTTGACAAAGCCAAACTGGGATGGATCCAAAGTCTGCAAATTCTCTATGTCTTTATTTATGAGGTCCATTATGATCCTCTCCATGGCTTTGCAGATAAGGCTTGTCAAGCTAATGGGCGGTAATTTCCAGGGTCGGTGGAGGCACCGCCTTTGTGAAGTGGGACCACAGTTGCAGTGCCACTCCTGGGTGCGTATCCAGAGGTAAGACTATGATTAAACAGCTGTCCTAGCTGTGGGTTTAATTCCTCATTGAGTTCGTGGAGCACACAGCCGGGGACACCATCAGGTCCCATGGATGCTGTGTTTCTTGCTTTGGAGAGAGCAGTTCTCACTTGGGCGTTGGAGATGTTTGGGGGCTGCAATCGCTGGTATAGATATCTCTCCTTTTGGGGAGGGAAGAAGTTTGCACTGAACCTGTCAGCCAGTATGTTGGCAATGTCTGTAGGATCAGTAATCTTCACATCATTTTGAACTAGTTCTGAGCATATCTGGGAGTTTCCTCCCAGGTTTCTAACATAGCTAAAGAAGGCCTTATGATTGTCTTTTGAGTCTTTAGCTATTTTTCTCTCAAAATTTGCTTTGGATGATTTTATGAGAGCTCTTAGATTTTTACTTATAGTGATCAAGGGTGTCTTACCTTTTAAGGATTTTGCTCTATCTTGTAGTAGCTTCCTCCTTTTTGTTGTAGAGTTTGTTTATGGCTGGGGTCCACCAGACTGGACGCTTGCCTTTGGTACAAAGAGAGTCTTTGTTTTGCTTGGGATTGCCTTATCCATGCAGTCCTGCAGGTGCTGGTAGAAGGCATTTGTAAGTGATTCAGCGGCTTGAGTACTGTTTTCCACTGGCTCGGGGGCCTTAAAGGAGACCACACTAATCTTTAGAAGTGTGGCGTCGGCTTTCGAGACGTTCTTTACTGTGGTCTTTTTATTTCAGGTGGGGTGGGATGAGGACCTCCAGCGAGATTAGTTTGTGATCTGATCTCACCAGTGAGGGGTATACTTCCGGTGTTGAACATTGTGCTCCCATGTTTGTGATGATGAGATCAAGTATGTTTTCTCCTCTTGTGGGGATGGTGACTAGTTGTTCCATGGCATTTGAGTTTATGAATTCCAGGAACTTTTGGGCTAGGGTGTTTGGGCTTGAGTAGTGTTCCCAGTCTATATTAGGGTAATTGAAGTCACCTAGTATGATGGTGTTTGGTGATACATTTATCCCTCTAGTGTTTTCAGGAAGGCCATGTGAGGTTCCTGAGTTTGTGAGGGTGGCCTGTAACATGCTACAATTTGCAGAGCAGTCTTGCCTATGGTTAATTGCACCTGGATGGTCTCCGATGCATCGTGCGTTGCCACCAGTCTTGAGGTGTGGGTGTCCTTGATGAATATGGATACCCCCTCCTTTCTTGGTATTGTCCGATTTTGGGGCGGAACGCATGATAAGAGGTAAAACCTGATAGTGCTGGGGTGCTCTCAGGAGCCTTGAACCAGGTTTCTGTCACTGCACAGACATCGATGTTCTCCATACTGAGAAGGGCCTCGAGTGCGTGCATTTTGAGATTTAGACTTCTGGCATTGAGCAGCATTACCCTTAGTTTTTCCTTTTTGTGTTCTAGGGTGGTAGGTTTAGAATTTGAGCCTTGCCTAAAAAGGCACTATGGGGGTGGCAAGAGCCTTTGCCAATATCCGAATCCAGGGGTGACAGGTGCAAGCCGTCCCCTAAGCAGCGTGGCTTGTCCAGCATGTCATCCCAGGCAGACAGACATTGGATCCCCTTTGAATGACACCAGAGTTTAAGCCAATTGTTAAAGCTGATCATCTTATCTCTGTATTGTGGCATCATTCTTGGTGAAGGTAGGATACTGCTCAAGGTCAGGGTCATACCTGCCTGGGCTACATAATCAGAGAGCTCCTCAATGTCTCTTTTCATGTAGTCCAAGGAGTGCGTCTCAGGTCGTTTACACCAGCGTGGACAATGACTGAGTCGTATTTGTACCTGCTGTTGAGAGACCTGAGTGCTTGCGTTATGTGACGGATTCTAGCGCCCGACAGGCAGCTTACTGTGACCTTCTCCTTACACAGTCTGGTGAGCGGGGCGGCAGTGTGTCCTACTATGGGGACACCCATGACTAGTGTGTCTGGCATTGTGTTTGGCCTTAAGGGCTGTGACTGTTTGACACTCTGACTGTGAGGTCTATGTGTTGCAGGTGTTGTGTTCTGAGGTGGTGGTTGTTTGGGTGTCTGCTTTGGTGGCCTCTGCTGTTTTGGTAGATTTTTGATCAGAGCCGAGTATGTCTTTGTGTGTTTATGTGTATGATTTGAGGTTGTGATGGTGCTATGTGAGACTGGGTCTATAGTGTGTGTGGTAACCTTCTCCTCCTGACTGGTCTTGCCAGTCCTATGTTGAGAGAGCTCAGCCTCCAGTTTGGCGTATAGTTGCATCTCGCATGTATTTGTGTTTTGTGGGAGGAGGAGAGGGTTGTCTGTGTACATGAGGCAATTGTAACATTGCCTCAATATTCCCAGGTTCACCAGCTGAGCAGGAGAGGACACTAGCAACTGATCCCTCGACATGCTAGAAGGACTAGACAAAAAACTTTAAAAGAGATTCGGGGACGTGGGTGACCGAGAAATGGGGTTTGCCTTTTGGGGTGCTATATATAAGAGTGCAGATCAAGGTAATAAGTACTGTAGGAGCAAGTGCTAGGTTTAACAGATAGAGAAAAGTCTACTTGGAGTCAAGTAGAGATGATCTTTTAGGTATTAGAGAAAGTGCTAGTAACAGGGATGCTTAAAGGTAAGATTGAAAGAATGCACTCTGCAGTGTGCAGTAGAGAAGTTAGATATGAAAGTAGGTAACTTGAGTTTTACCTGTTTAAAAGTTAAGGTTTAGTGGAGAGTTACTATTTTTAAAACAGCAAGATGGACTGAAAGGGGTGGTTACTTTTGTATTTTGGTACTATGAAATACTGTAGGATGGCCAATAAATTTAAATAATTGAAGGTGGGATTTCAAAAGTGATGGTTTTGTGATTACTCACATAAGCCAGTGAAAGTAGAGAGAAATGAGATATATGGTCAGATTAACATAAGAGGCGGGCAACTAGAAAGACAGTGGTATTTAACAAGACAACTTAAATGGGTGGAAGGGAGGGAAAAAATTCTGCCTGACTCAGAACAGAGAGAGCTGTGGTCTCTTTTGAAGTTTTAATATGCTGTTAAAACAGAATGCAAGCAAAACACAAGGTAAAGAAAACAAACTACAGTATTCAAAATATAGAAAGGCAATACAGTATGTGACAAAATGGGAGAATACCTGCTGAAATTCAGTACTCCTCTATACAGATATATCCTGAAGAAAACGTGTTTATGCAGTCTTTCAAACATATACAATTCTCCTCAACATCAAGTTTTGCTGGCTACAGGATTGCCTTTTATATAGTGTAGATTATTAATGGATTTCATCTGTCTTTGTCTGTATGTCATAGATGCTAATTACAGCATAAGCAGGTGAAGTTCATGCTAATGAACAAAATTCAACAAGCTATAAAGCATCCATCTAGACTCCATGCTGGTTGGGCCAGAGGCAATCTCCACAAAAGTTTATTCAAATACACAACATAAAATTCATCCAAGTCCTTCTCTCAAGCGCTACCAGTGCAGTACTGAGCTTTATCAAGATAACAATGCAGGGCAGAGCAGCCTTGTTTATAAGTCTCTTAATGAGATCATGTGCTTCATTAATTAAAACCAATCAAGTTAAAATTAAAATTAATTGCTGACTAATTTGAAAATTAAACAGCACGATGTTGTATGAAATACATAAAATCCTAAGTAAATACCTTTTGTTAAATATCTTCAACCCCCCCCCTCCAAAAAATGACATGTGACACAGTATTAACTTATTCATTTCAACTGTTTTACTATTCAACATTATTCAACTGTTCAGATTCGAAAGCCTACCCGGAAGCTACCTTCTGGGATGTGCTTGCTGTCTCGGAAGGTGTTGCTGTCTTGCACTCTCCTGGGAGCTGTCTGGATCTCTGATATTGGCTAGGAACTATTCACCAGGGTTCAGTGGGGGTTCCATAGCAGGATCCTCCCCGATAGCCATTTGGTCACAGCCCACTGCAGCTGCTCGCCTGTGTGCTTATCATGCCAGTGGGCCTGTGGCGCACCTGTTCATATATTCTGCCATGGCCACCTACAGCATTCACATTTTGAACAATCTTCTGCCATATTTGCATCTAGCATGCCATATCTCCCCGTCCTCTTTCCAAGAGAAAAGCACCATGTTGCCAAAATCCATACATGATTATTTGATTTTCTGTATCGGTGAAGGGGGGGGTCTACATGGGTTGACACACCTGAGTGGCATACTTATAGGTGTCCTAAAAGATAACAGAAGTATAATACATATAAGTATCACATAACTACAAAATAACTGTTTCCAGAGAAAGCAGAAAAGGTAGCCAGTCAGTATTACCCACTGAAGAAACATAAAACAGTCTACAGATGTGAAATACTAACAACAGGCAGGATGTAAAACAAGGAGAGTAACAAGACCAACATATCCTCGTTTGTGCCATAACAGTAACTCATCTTTGCTCCCCCCACCCACAAAAGAACAGGTAAATGACCCCATTTTGCTAACAAAACATCTTTAAAATATTAAAAGTGCTGTCAAAGAACATGTACCTGAAACATTTGTACATATTTATGATGCAGCATTTCATTTGCATGTATTGGCAGTCATGTGTAGCTCTGAAATGGCTTGATAAACATGCCCATGTCATCAGTACAGTATTAAATAATGCATACAGATAAAAGTGTAAAAGCCTTTGCTTCACATTATTCTTAAATACATTCCAGCATATGCAGTATGTGACAAAATGGGAGAATACCTGCTGAAATTCAGTACTCCTCTATACAGATATATCCTGAAGAAAACGTGTTTATGCAGTCTTTCAAACATATACAACTCTCCTCAACGTCAAGTTTTGCTGGCTACAGGATTGCCTTTTATATAGTGTAGATTATTAATGGATTTCATCTGTCTTTGTTTGTATGTCATAGATGCTAATTACAGCATAAGCAGGTGAGTTCATGCTAATGAACAAAATTCAACAAGCTATAAAGCATCCATCTAGACTCCATGCTGGTTTTTCCTGTGGATTTCGAAACTTTTGGAGTACAGACACGGAAAGTCTACACAAATAGAATGTTAGGGGCTGCTGCTGCTGTAATCCATTTGTATGTGCTACAGGCTGAAACCAATGCTGCTGCTGCTGCCAATAGGCCTAGGCTGAGAAGGAGAAGAGTTTTCAGGCCCTGTTTAACTTTTCACAACCTACATGACATGGAAATTGTAGAGTGTTATAGGGTGGACAGGGACACACTACAGGAAATCAGTGACCTCTGTTGCCCTCAACTCAGATCCAGAGCCAACCAAGGAGAACTCATCCCAGTAGAAAACTAAACTATGTGTAGTCCTTAAAATCTTAGGTACAGGTACCTTTCAGAGACCAACAGCGGACACGCTGGGGGTGTCGCAGGCATCAGCATCCAGGATCCTCCACCAATTCCTGGATGCTATGCTCCAATATGTCAGTAAGCCATATATTTTCCCTGTAGTTCTGAAGAGAGGGCCAAAAATATGCAACAGTTCTACTGGGTAGCGCACTACCCTGACGTACTGGGTGCCATAGACTGCACCACCTGGGGAGCAGAGTAAGCTCTACATTAACAGAAAG
The DNA here is from genome assembly GCF_019279795.1 of Protopterus annectens. Lineage (NCBI taxonomy): Eukaryota > Metazoa > Chordata > Ceratodontiformes > Protopteridae > Protopterus > Protopterus annectens. Next base: position 1,583,318,842 of record NC_056739.1, on the reverse strand, counting down.
GGACACCACTCTGTCAACTGCCAACTCATGTGTAATGCACAGGGAATCATCCTGAACATGTGTTTTGGCAACCCTGGCAATTACCACAACTGTCTTCCCTCAAGACTGCATCTACCTTTACTGATACTGCTCCAACTTCTGGAATTATGCCTGTGCTCTATTGTATAGCCAGTTTACACTAAAAGTATGTTCTAAGCTCATACCAGAAATTAGTCTTACTTTGTCTAATGTACAGGATACCTGCATATCACTGAGACTTCCCCACATACTCATCTGTTTGGAAACCTTGCCTTTGTCTCTGCCATCTATAAGTTAGTCAGTACCCTAGTGTCAACTCTCTCTTAGTTAGATATACTCTTTTTGTTTTTCTGTTTGTGGTTTCCTTTTAACTGTTTTTATCTTATTGCAAATACCTGTGTATACCTCGCTATTACATCTCTTCCTTCTCTGTCTACACCTCCCCACCTCTTCTACTTACCTGCTGACTCTCACTGTGTGCTGCATACTGTTTCCCTCCTGGCCTGCTGATTGTTTCTTGTGGTGACTGCCATTTCCTGGCATATCTGCTACACTCGGGCTCACTTTGCTCTCCTCCCACCCCCAAATTTCCTTTATACCTAACCACCTAATCCCTTCCACCCCTAACGCCACCCCTTCCTGTCTGCTAAAACATTCTAAACACCTTACTCTCCCCAACTTATCACTTCATAGTTTAGTCTGCTGCAAATCTTCCTTCTTCCTACATAACTCCTACTCTCCCTACAGGTTGTTTCACTTAAATTTTACTTTGACTCTCTAACAGGTCCAACAACTAACTTTTCCTAGTCCCTTATCCACTCCTCACTCCATCTCAATCCTACTTCCCCACCTTAGGCCATGGCTTTTGCAACCCTCTCCATTTTCCTTTTGCCTCCATTACTTCTCCTTCTTACATCTTGTACTACTACATTATCACCTGTACATAGAAATCCCACTAATCCCCATACTGTGTTTCTCATCTCTGCAGTACTGTATTACAATTTCCTCCTCTATCTTTTCCATGAACATCCCTCTGTCTAAAATCAACCCCCCCCTCACTCTCTAGCATCTAAAACCAAGACTAAGTACTTGACTTACAACCCACTTAAATTCAAACTTTACCACCTTCATGTAGCCCTGCTTGTATCAGGGGACATGCATCCAAATCCTGGACCCATCCATCACCCCACCATGCATACCTCTTCCTACTTAATAAACTCATCCTCTCCAAACAAACATATTTCCTTTTACTCTATGAACATCCATAGTATTCTAAACAAAGTTAGTGAAATCCATGCCTGGATAGCCTTCCACACCCCTGATGTCATCACCCTAACAGAGGCTTGGCTAAAACCCCAATCTTCTGATAAAGACATTCTCCCCCCTGGTTCTAATCTACTCCGCACAGATCGCCAAAACAAAAAAGAGGGTGGTGTAGCCATCCTCTACTCCAACCACCTCACCATTACAAGTATTATGAAACCTATCCCATCATTTTCTCCTGCTGAACTATTTACAGCTATCCTTAAAATCAATGACCACACCGCTATCACAGTAGCAGCCATCTATATTCCTCCAGGAGACAACATTCCTCTGCTCGAAAATATTCTTTCATACTTTTCTCAACACATCCCCAATGAAACTATCCTCCTTGGGGATGTTAACATTAACTGGTTAACTCTCAGTAATCCAAACTCAAATACTCATATTATATAGCTTTACACAGCTAATCTCCCAACCTACTCATACAAACAACTCTCACACATCTTGTACTCTTATTGACTGGGTACTTGTATCTAATCTTTCCAAATATCATAACCATGAAACCCTACCAAATATCATAACCCTGAAACCCTACCAAACACCTTGAGCAATCACTCCTCTATAAAAGTGCTTAGGTTCACTCCCCACTTCTCAAAACTTTTTACCCAACTCCCACTAGAAGAAGCAGTCCTAGCTTTCAACTCCACCTTGCTTAGCATCTTAGACTCACTTGCTCCACCTCTCAAAGTCCATATTAAGTCCACCATATCTCTGTGGCTTTCAAAAGCCACTCATACCCTTATGATAACTAGAGACAAATTATGGAAAAATGGTCACAAACTAAGCTCCTTGCAGACTTGCAAAAATATAAAGAACTCAGAAATCTGAAAAAAAACACATAAACAAAGATAAAAAGGACTTTTATAACAAACATCCCACAGTCTTAAAATCTAATCATAAAAAATTCTGGAACTCCATTAACCAAATATTACATCCAGGTAATCTTAGCTCCCCCAATCCATGCCCAGACAAGACATCTGAAGAAACTGCCACTATCTTCAATACCCGTTTTATCGATTCAATTGCTAAGCTACTGAACCCTAACCCAAACTCCTCTACTACTAACATCTACAACTTTTCTGAACCTACTCCTAATACTATCTCCTCAAATACCTTCTCCCTCAAACCCGTACCTATGAGCTACATCAAAACTCTACTCTCTAAATTAAAACCATGTTCAGCATCAGCTGACAATATTCCTTCCACTTTTCTTCTACTAGCAGCTGACTGTCTTGCTCTCCCTGTATCTATCCTAATTAATCCCTCTATCTCTGAATCTAAAGTCTCTTCCATCTGGAAACAATGCTACACTCTACCTATACACAAAGGAGGTAACTCCTCTGATATCTCCAACTTTAGACCTATCGCTATCCTCTCCCCTCTCTCTAAAGTACTAGAAAAATTTATTCATAAACAAGTTATGCAGTATCTAATACAAGAAAATCTGCTTACACCCACTCAACATGGCTTCAGACCCAAACATAGCACCACTACAGCTCTATTATCCTTCCTCAACACTGTCTCTATAGCCATGGATGACCATAAACTTATTTATTGCCTATTCTTGGACCTCTCAAAAGCTTTCAACACTGTCTCACACTCTCTTTTGCTGCACAAACTGCATGACCTCAACTTCTCCTCTGATACCATTGCATGGTTCTCTAGCTACCTCACTGATAAATCTCAGTCAGTGAAATGGCACTCCGCACTCTCCCCTCCTCTCCCTTTAAAAATGGGTATACCTCAAGGGTCTATCCTAGGGCCTTTACTTTTTAATATCTTTACTAATCAGCTCTATACCTCATGTCCTCAGTCATCTTTAGTGCAATACGCAGATGACTCTACAGTCATCACCACAGCCAACTCTCGCTCTTTTCAGCTACTCAGGCATCGTTTAACATAGTTGAAACATGGCTCTCCAACAACTAAAAAGTTCAACAATATTAAACCCTCCTTCTCCATACAGTCCCTTAATAACACTCCCATTCAGGTATAATCCAGCACTAAGCTTTTAGGCGTAACCATCGATGATCTGTTTAAATTTGACTTGCATGTTAACTGTATCAAAAAGACTTATTCAAAACTAGGGCTCCTTTATCGTTACAAGAAATTCCTTAACTCTGAAACCAAGATTACTCACTCTCTTACCTACCTTCTACCCAGTCTAATGTACAATTCTCAAATTCTCACAAATCTTAACTCAGCACTCCTGACCAAACTTGAATCTACCTACAACAAGGTAGCTAGATTTGCTGCCCAACATACCTACAAATCCCATCACTTTCTCTCTCTAAAACACCTAAACTGGCTTGAATTACCCGTCCAGCTTCTTCTCTCTCAGCTCCAGATCATCCATTCTATCCTGTACCAGCCTTCCTACTGCCCAGCACTATCCCCTCTCATCTCCCATTATTCTCCCTCCAGACCTCTCTGAAGCTCTAACCAAGACCTACTACAAATCAGCAAACCCAAGTCTAAATTTGGAAACAACATGTACAGCTATCACCCCACTATTTCCTGGAATAGGGTCCCACTAGAAATCAGGACCCTTACACATCCTAAACAATTTAAGACAGCCATCAAAGAGCATTTTAAAAGTCACTGGTCCTGCCACTGCACTCACCCTCCTTAAACATCCCCTACTTCTCATACCTTAATCTACTTTCTGCCCTTAACTAACTCTTCTCACTAGCTCTCTCTAATCTTCCTTGACTACTCTTTCTACTGTCTTCTAAAATCTATTAAGCAAATTGCCTCAGAGAAACATTCTATTGTAAACTGTCTTGCCTTCATGCAACTACATTATAATAAAACTGGGTTTTTGTAACCACTTACCCTAAAAACTATATTCATTTTAATGACATATTTCTTTCCATACATCTTGAAATAGTTTTGCTATACTCCTGATTATTGACACTGTATAACATTGTATTGCTACTTAATGCCTTGTAATAATCCTGTAACACTGCTGTTTAATACTAATTTATAATGAAAATTTATATAATATGTTGGAGCTTTTCTCCCTGGGCCTCCACTGAAGAAGGACTCTTCAGCTCAGTCGAACAATCGTGATCAACAAATACAAAATAAATAATAATAAATCTGGCACACCTCCCAAGTGTACCAGATGTTTGCTAGGGGAATATCCCACAGGGTCATTTACTGAGGGATGCAGGTATGCACTGGAACCATGACTGATGACACTCATCAGAAATGCACATACACCCATGGAAGAATGCCATAATGAGGCACACACTCAAACTAGAAAAGTCATAGACCATGTGTATGGGCTGCTGAAGTCACGGTTCCGGTGCCAAGATACATCTGGGAGCCCTGCAGTACAGTCCATGGACATGTACAGAAATCTTCACAGTATGTGCCATGCTATGTAACATAATCCTGAGGAAACAACTACAGCAGGATCAGCAAGGGAAAGGGGCACACATCCCACCACCAATGGCAAGATCGCCACAGCCACAGGCAGATAAGGAGTCAGAGGGGGGCCCACCAGCTGCTGTGGGTGCAGGTAGATATAGGCACGCTCAGTATGCACTTGCATTGGCTAAGAGACAACACATAGCACACTCACTCACCACCTGCGGGCCTAAAACCTTCCTCCTACTCACATACATATAGTAACATTGATGCCAGCAACTTACACAACCTTTACCTCCCCATATATTGGCTGTGTACTGCTTGCATCAGACAGAGTCAGCCCTGAACTAACACTGTGGAAGATGCTGCATTTACAAGGTAAGTCCTGAACTTGGAGTGTATTGTTTAATAATGTTATGGCATATCCTTGTATTTCATCACTTGGTACAGTAAGCAAATAAAAGGTAAAAGATTTGTACAGAAGTTACTTCAACATGTGACAGCAGAGACTCATTTGACTTATATGTGTCCATTAGTAAGTAGTAGGCCTCAGATATCAAAGATTCAGACAGTCATACCTCTCAAATGTACTGATGATCACTGCATGCCCTCAGTTTAGCACCATGCATTTGTACTGGAAAATCATTAGAGAGAGAAGTTAGAAAGTAATGCTACACATTGCAGTTTCTGACTTCACAACCTTCACAAGATCAAACAACAGGCAGGATGCAAAACAAGGAGAGTAACAAGAGTAACATATCCTTGTTTGTGCCATAACAGTAACTCACCTTCCCCCCCAAAGAATAGTCCATTCTTGTTTGTGCCATAACAGTAACTCACATTTGCTCACCCCAAAAGATCAGTCTAAGGTTGTTTGTGCCATAACAGTAACTCAACTTTGTTCCCCCCTCAAAAGAACACTGTACCCTTGTATGTGCCATACCAGTAACCCACCTTTGCTCCCTCCCAGAAGAGCATTCTATGCTTGTTTGTGTCATCCAACCTGCCCTTCAGTTATTGCCAACTGCATAACATATTATTCCCAGTTAATATCCCTACACATTTTAAGGCCAGTGATATAGAATGCTGTATACACTGCATGTGTCGGAGTACTGTTCAGACAACTGATGAATGACCAAAATACAGAAAGGTAAGACAGAGCTGTATATTTGCAAATAATATCATAACAGGTTATGTAATCACTAAGTGCACTACATCCAAATATAACAAATTTAATAAATGTACAAATAACAGTTTATGGTTTGATATCAGTGTACATTCTGTTGCAGTTGGCTGCGTAAAGAATGACTTCAGTTCTTTACTGCAAAGCTGTTTGTGTGACAAAGAGGGATAAGGCACCCATCCTTTTTTCTGAAGGTGCATTGGAGAGAGACAGAGTTGAAATCCAGACCTATGTAGAAATATCTCATGTGTACTAATCTTTTCAAATGTGTATGTCATAGATTGTTTTTCCTCATTTCAGCTATTTCTCCCCCTTTTTTGTCAGTGTTTGCATGATGCACTGCTTAGCGTAAACACAGGAACAGGAGAGTTAAGAATGCCAGGTTTGGTTCGTGCTTATCGCATTTGTGCAAAGTGAGGCAATGCACAAACTGGACAACTGTGTTGTATAGGGTGTGCAGTTTTTTTTTCACTGTTGTGACATTGCACTTTATTGCAATGAACTGAAACATGAACAGCTGTTATTTCAACTCTCTTGTGGCAACAGTTGTAAGTGTAGGACTGCCATACACATGGTCCTGGGTTCAAATACAGCATATTCCATACACTTTTACTGTTCTTCTACTTCCCATTATAGTCCCTCTTAGTTACAGTACTTGACATAGTGTAGATGACATTAATTATATGTATGAGGGCTGAGACACTAATATTGTCAGTTTATTTATTTATCTCTGTATTATCACATTTATTATCAAATGTATGACTTTGGGTATACTGTGTACAGTGTTCCTGTAAGTATATTTCTGCTGGACTGGCATGGCCTTTACATTTGCCTAACACACATACACAACTACCTGTGTAATTTTTCACTGCTTGCCACTGTTGCACACTGCTTACTATCATGCAAACATGTTACTCGACAGTGTGCATCCCTGTGCACCGTGTTTGCGAGATTGTAAGCATTGCACAACATTTTCAAATAGTGTGCACACTCCCAGTAAAAGCAATAATTGGAACTGGCAGAAAACCATCAGTCTTCTGTTGCTCTTGGTCCGTGTAAGACATGTCAGGCATTCACGGAGAGGGTGTGAGATTTACAGTTCAGAGATGGGGTGCCCAGGAGTGCAAGATTTTTGTTGGACTCCTAGTGAAGCACCACAGTGCCAGGCTACAGCAGGGGGACTATTCTGGGTCCCAGTATAAGTCAGATGCTTGGGATAGTTTGGGCTGGTCTGTGACCAATGCCACCAGTATCCCCCGCACTGATGACCAATGTAGGCAGTACTTTAGTGACCTACGTCAGAGGAAGAGGGGTACCCTCGATGCTTAGACTGAGGAATTTAGGATGGAGGACACCCCACAGATGTGTAAGTATCAACTACAGAGAGTACTTACAAAGCTTAAAAGCTGAATATACGCAAGACTGGTATTCATAATGGTACTCTGTTCTGTTCTGCTTTTTGCACAGCTGCCATGGAAAGGGAGTGCAATTTTAAAACCCATGGCACTAGATTGCCGAGGATGAGGGAGGCATGTGGTATGTATACAGCAGAAGAGTAGTGTTATTGTAGCATTAAAAGTTAAATATAGTTTGTTTGCTATTTTATACAGCTGTATCAAATTGTGCATGCATATCTCAACTATAAAAGCAAGTATGCATGCATTAGTCTGTAGGACAAACCAAGAGTACAATATTAGACTTTAGTCAGAGGTGGTGAGTTCAAATACCACATTTCCCAAGTATACAATACTGTTAATTCTTCAATTATGTGTAACTTAAAGGTTTAAAGTAAAAGCTCTGTAGCAGTGGCACACACATGCCCTGCTGTAAATTGTAATGTGTAGAACTGGAACACGCATGTGTGCAATATATGCACATGTAAAGGAGCACTTGCTGCAATCTGTAGTATAGTGTGCATCTGGTAGGAGCTCCTAGTCTTAAACATAATTATCTGTTAAGGAGTGGTAGTCTTGAGAGTAAAGGTTAAGATAATAGAGTCAAATAATTGTATTACTGCATTGTATGTTACAAATTCAGTTTCTGCCTTATACAAGTGGTACAGTGAATTATTCTCTGTTTAAACTGTAAGCTTTGGCCAGCTAAGACCTGCATGCAATCAACTGAACGCATAAGTGAAGCTAAGTAAATTTTTATCTGCACTTTTATCAAATAATACACGATTTAAAGTAATTTGTTTGTGTTGCATTGAGGAATATCTATCTGGAAGTTGTGACTGTTTTTCAGTAGGTCTTATACAAGTGGTATTTTCAGTTATGGCTTGTTAAAAAACCTGCATAGCCAGTGATAAGTGGGGGTAGTTTCCTTCATTGTTATTCAGTTTCTGTCTTATATCATTTTCTGTTTAAACTGTGAGCTTTGGCCAGCTAAGACCTGCATGCAATCAACTGAATGCATAAGTGAAGCTAAGTAAATTTTTATCTGCACTTTTATCAAATAATACACAATTTAAAGTAATTTGTTTGTGTTGCATTGAGGAATATCTAGCTGGAAGTTGTGACTCTGTTTTTCAGTAGGTCTTATACAAGTGGTATTTTCAGTTAAGGCTTGTTAAAAACCCTGCATAGCCAGTGATAAGTGGGGGTAGTTTCCTTCATTGTTATTCAGCTTCTGTCTTATACAAGTGGTACAGTGAATTCTTTTCTGTTTAAACTGTGAGTTTTGGCCGGCTAAGACCTGCATGCAATCAACTGAATGCAGAAGTGAAGCTAAGTAAATTTTTGTCTGCACTTTTATCAAATAATACACAATTTAAAGTAATTTGTTTGTGTTGTATTGAGGAATATCTAGCTGGAAATTGTGACTCTGTTTTTCAGTAGGTTCCCACCCACCCTCCTTGTTTTTGTCTTGGTGTTAATCTTGGTGGCTTTGGAACTGCCCGCCCCTCTTGTAAATTTGCACTTGGATACTCCTCCTGGGCCAATCTCATTTGCTCACTCAAAAAAAAAAAAAAAAAAAATTTATCTGCTTGGAGGATAGTCCAGTGGTTCCCTCTGGGAGCAATGGCAGAGATGGTGAGTTTATCTCCCATGCTGAATTACCAGGAATAGTGCGAAGGTTTGTGCACTATACTGTTGGGGCATGCCTACACTGGATAGAGGGGCTGCTCTCCTTCATTTTACATAGGACCAAGAAGAGAGGAAGACATTGAGCACTCCACTCAGTGGTGACGTGAGGTGATTATAATGACAGTCCATTGGGTGAGGACTTGATTCTCACTGTCACCCAGCTTGATGACCATGAGTCCTGGATGTCTCCACCCTCACCCTATCCATTGTGTCCACCGACATTTTATGTCCATCACCATCCCTGCAGTTTGTCTTGTTTTGTCTGTCTGCAATTGCTTCCTCACCTAACCAACTTACCAGACCCAGACATACCTACGTCTCTTCCCCAACATTCCTCTCTATCTCAGAAAAAAAATGGGCACCTGTCCGACAAAAAAAAAATCACCCCATACACAGCTTTTTATTTTGCATGTCTCTTCTTGTCACACTTGATCCAGTCCAATTGTCTATACAACATGATTGTGTTGCGGTCAGCACTCTCTCTGGAGTGACAGTATAAATTCAGCTAATATTCTGCATATATTATCAATTGTTACTGTTGAAGAAATGGATAGTTGTGGTTCTTTCCTACCTCCCTGCTGCACATTCTTGTAATGCTTTCCATGTGTTCTTCTCCCTGCTTGCTCCCCATTTCACCACTATCCTATCTTCTCTATTTCTTTTCTTTACTGCATTATTGTGCAATGGTATGCAGTGCACACCAACACTCAGCAACGGTAATATGAAAGAACTTAAAAGTGTTAGTTTCAGTTGTATTCAAAACCAGTACCATCTGGCCCCTAAAAGAATGCATTGCTGCATTAACTGCTTACACATGCCACCACAGAGTCAGTTAAGTAGTTAGCTGTATTCCAGAGACTCAGTCCTAACTATCAGACTTTAGCATCCCCATTTTACCACTGTCCTAGCTTCCCCATTTCTTTTCTTTAATGCATTATTGCTCAATGGTGCGCATCATGTACCAACATGCACCAACAGTAAAGCAAAGGTAGTTAAAAGTATTAGATATGGCTGTATTCTTCCATTTGCCTGTAACTGTGCTAAGAGCCACATCACACAAACAATGGCCAAAAATAATAAAATAATAAAAAACTGACAGAGAAAACATAATTTGCACACAAATGAAGAGGAGGTTGGATGTTAATGAAACAGAACATGTGAATCGAGCGCTGCTTGCTTGCATTTCCAATCTTGACAGATGTACATGTAACACTTTCTAAGTCTACCCTGACACACTCACCTGATGTAAGCATTCACAGTTGCCATCCATTAAACACAAACACTGAGGGTGTGTCTGCACTATGTTTACATCCTTACATGGATCCAGTTTTTAGAATTCAGTAATTCTAATGAGTTCAGACCTCATTTGCATCTTCACAGTGCTGACAACCCTGAGTCTACACCAGACAGTAACCATGTAGCTAGGAAAACTGGAGGGGAGATGAATTATTTATGTGCTGAACACAGAAGCGAAGATATTACTTTGGGATATATCTGCACAGAGGAGTACTGATTTTTAGATGATATGCCTGCATTTCATCAGATACATATTGCATATGCTGACATGTAACTATGAGCAGTCTGTTTAATGTTTTTTTTCTTTCTTTTTTTTTGTTTAATGGGTTTTATATTTATTTTGATTAGCACATACTTTTACACTTTTATCTGTCTGTATTACTTACAGGTGTAGTGTCCATGGGGGGCAAAGCTGTATTTCTGTTATGGCACAAAAAGGATTATGCTGCTATTGTTACTCTTCTTTTTTTGCATCTAGCCTGCATCTAATACTGTCACATGTTAAGGTCAGTTCTGTACAAATCTCACACCTTTTACTTTTCATTCTGTCCATGTAGACTCCTTTCTGTGGCTGTATTCCAAAAGTTTTAGAACTCACAGGGAACACCAGCACAGAGTCTACAGGGCTGGTTTATAGCTTGTTGAATAGCTCCACTGTGTTAGATTGGTTAATTAGCATATAATTCATCTGCTTATGCTGTAATTAGTATGCCACAGTGTTTACCTTGTTTGTGCAGGAGTGCACACCTCTACACGGTGCTTATGAATCTAAAAGTTTTTGAGCCTGTCTGTGTGAGATGGAAAATGACTGTGTAAGCTTTATTGAATCCCCCTGCATAACTTTCCTTTGAAGAAGAAATAAGACAAATGCAAGGCCAGATATCTATAGCTGTTAAAATAATAGTGCATAATCTGATAAGGAACTGTTATCAAGAATTCATGAGTCACTATTGGGAACTGTGACATGGTGAAAAAGAGGTAATGAAGTGTTAACAGACATGTGAATGCAAATTGATAAAGAAATGTTCAGTACTTATATGTTTTATAAAATGCTATGAAACCCATAAAATAAAGTTAGAACAGGTTTATTTCAATTTAGAATTTTTTTATACAAAAAACAACTTTATTGGATTATTACTTATGACACAGGCAATCATACATTTATATAAATGAAAACAAACCATATTGACATGTTTTCAATTGCAAACATTATACATCACTTATAATCTTTTGTACAGTCATTGTCAATCAAACACTACAAAGCTCATTCAATTCCTGCCTTCCCTTAAACCTCATTCTTCTTCCAAAACATTCCTCTGTATGTATTGTTCCCAAATTTCCCATTTTTCTATGTAATTTGCCTACCCTTTTCCAAAGCTCCCACTACTTCTAGTATTATTGGTTTAGACTTTGATTTCCATGTTCTAGTAATTGCTTCTTAAGGAGCCAACCAAATTAAACTCAGCAAGGCCTTACAGTGTCTAGGCAATTCCAATTTTGTTATCTCAGCTCAAAAAATAACTTCCTTAGTTACACCAATTTTCTCACCCAGTATTTCTGACAAGGCAGTCTGCAGAAAAATTTTAAAGTATGTCAACTCATTACATTGCCAAACAACTATATTCTCAAGTACCTCTTTCTTCCCCATCACACTGCCAAATTCATAATCTACCATAGGAAAAAAATCTCTGGAGTCTGCTTGGGGTATAAAAATACCTATGCAAACACTTCCAAGCAAAGGTCCTAAAAATTCTTGACTTTGTTGCATGTTCTTTTAAACAAAAAACATCTTTATTAAATTTTCATGTTTGACATAGGCAATCCTACATTTATGTAAATGAAAATAAACCATAATGACACAATTAGTTGCAAACATTATACCTTACAAACCGCGCCAACACAACTGTAGCTGCAAATATTATACATCACATTTAATGTATCTAGTCATTGTCAGTCAACCATTACATAGATCATTTAAATTCTGCCTTCTTTTAAACCTCATTCCTCCTCTGCATGTATTGATTCCACATTTCCCATATTTTCCTATATAATTTGCTCTGACCCTTTTCCAAAGATCCCAGTTCAAGTTGTTTTATTTCTGTTACTATCTCTGTTGCTTCTAGTAAAGTTGGTTTAGACTTTGATTTCCATTTTCTAGTGATTGCTTTTTTGGCAGCCATCATAATTAGACTCAGCAAGGCCTAGCTATGTCTAGGCAATTCCGATTCTGTATCATAGCTCAAAAAATAATTTCCCAATTTGCTCACCCAGCATCTCAGACAGTGTAGACTGCAGGGACTCTTTAAACTCCACCAACTCATTACACTCCAAGAAAATATGTTCCCAGTTACCTCTTTCTTCCCCATCACACCTCCAACATTTGCTGTCTACCTAAGGAAAATTTCTTTGGAGTCTGATTGAGGTATAAATACCTATATAAACAATTCCAGGTAAAGATCCTAAATCTTCTAGATTTTGTTGCATATTTGGGAGACATACATATATCCCCCCCCATTGTTTCTTTGTGAATTGCTTATCCAATCTCTCTTCCCGATCCTTCCTAATCTCCTCTGATTGATTCTTATAGTTATTGTGCAATATTATATATGCTTTACTAATTATTGCTTTCTTAATGGTGACTTCTGCTCTAGATTCTACCAAAAACTGTACTAGTGCTGGTCTTTAGTTTAGGACCCTCCTATTTCTATCTCTTTGCCTATACTCTGCATCAGTTCTTGATACGGAAGACAATCTCTAACCTGCAGTCCAAATAAGTTCTTGGTGTCTTCCCATTCTATTACCTTTCCTTCTCTAACAGTCCAAAAGTACTGATAAGCCAAAATAAAGTTCTAAATACAGTAGCAAAAAGGCACAACACGGCCATCCACATATAAACAGGTTTATTAAATCCAAGCTTTTGAGTCAAAGCTCTTTCTCAAGAATAAAACACTTCATTAAAACCACACAATAAATAAGTAACACCAGCCAATCAAAAAGCACATATCATTAACTCATTAAGTACTTCGTAGAACACTTCTAAAAAATTAAATACATATCTAATTACTTAATAAAACTTCATTAAAAAGCTTTTATACACTATATTCTTATTGTTTTAACCTAAAAGCTCTAAATAATACATTATGTAATACACTCTAACTAACATATGAAACAATAATAATATAGTGTTTATATGTGGATGGTCGTGCTGTGCCTTTTTGCTAGTGTTTTTGGACCTTTCCCTCTCTAGTTATTTGCTCCCAATACCTTGGTTCTTTTGCCTATTTTCTCCAACATATTCATGCTCCCTCTTGCCTGTTGTCTGTATCCCTAATTGCAGTAATTCCTATTGGCAGTATCTCTTATCATCATTCTCTTATTGTCCTAGTTCTTAGAATACCTTCTGCTACTTTATGAATATTATATTCTGTATGATTATTATTGTTCTTAAAGGTCTCCCCTGTTTCATCATCATCTCTTTCCATTTTGGGTTATAGTTTTTGCTTATGTTATGTGTAGGAGTCTTAACTGTGTTGTTCTGAAATGCTGCTTCAGCTCAGGTAATCCCAATCCACCCTGTTCTACTGGAAGAATAACCTTATCCCACTTGACTCTTGCCACCTTCCTCTCCTATATAAAATTCTTCATGTGTTTATTAATTACTATCCACAACTTCTTCTCTAGTTAATAAAAATATGCCTGACTTGTTCATAAAACTAAATGAACTAAAAACATTTTAACTACTTGTATCTTACTATTGATATTCATATATAACAGAGCTTCCATTTCCTAAGTTTTTGTATTATCTTTTGTTTAGTCCCTTGGCACATATCCTTAGCTGTCACACTGGTATCATTTTTAATCCATACTCCTAAATACTTCATTTTCTCATGTCCCCATAAGTATGGATATTGCTGAACCAATTCATATGTGGGTGCACAGTTTATTGCTATTGCTTTTGTTTTAGCTTCATTAATTTAGTATCCTGAAAAAGGTTTGACATTGTCTCAGTATGTTCCACAGCAGTGTACTGTCCTTTTCTGGTTTTGTCAGGTATAAATGTCAATTAATATAAGTACTCCTCTTCCTTTGCCCCAGGTATTCTGCTGAATAACCATCCTGAAAACCTTTCTTTATTAAATTCACATGTTCAGTTCTTTCCAAGTGTGTCTCCTGGAGCATAGCTATTTGTGTGCTACATTTTTAATGTAGTTCACTACTCTTTCTTTTTTTTATTTATCTGTGAGACCATTAACGTTTAAAGACATTATAGAAATAATCATATTCTTGAGGGATTATTATTCTCACTATTTATATATAACAGTTCCAGTTTTTGTGTTACATGCATGCACCATTTGGCAGGTTAATCTGTTATACAATTATTTCTTGTCATCTCCATTTGAGCCTATGCCACATTTTCAAAATGTTTTGGTTTATTAAAACTCTCAAACAAAAACGCACACACACGTGCACACGCACACACATACACACACACACACACACACACACACACACACACACACATATTGCCCCTGAAACACATTAACTTAATAATAGCACACAAAACTATGTACATAATAAGAACGAATGTTCCAAACTGATAGCCACACCCACAGGTTAGAGACAACCAAAAGAAAGGTCATTCGTGCTAAGATGTCGATACAGCCTGTGCTTTTAGTAAGTGCTTTCTGGTTTTGTCTCATCTTTATAGCTCTCCCAGCTAAGAAAACACTTGAATGCTTTCTTAGCTCTCCCAGCTAAGAAAACACTTGAATGCTTTCAGTAAACATTTTCTCCAAACCATTTCTCTTTATCAGATTGTCTTCTGGTGACATGCAAACCATCTATGTTTACTTTCCAACATATTCCCAATTCTTCTAGTTGATTTTTATGTTTTCTTCCTTATCTCAGGCAACTAAACAGTGGAAATTGGTCTCAGTCTCTCTGCAGTCCTTATCACCAGAAGAACATGAAGCAGAACCTCCTTCTGATTCACAGCTCACACTTTGTTGGGCAAACGTTTGTATTTCCTCCTTAGCATGTACTTCATCAAAAATGATTTTGTCCCTCCAGGGAAAAACAATTTGAAGATGGCAAGGTACAGCAGTTTGAATCGCATGCCTGCTTTTTGACATACCCTAAATAATGGAATATATTTCCTCATCTTTTCCCTAGTGTACACTGGGTAATCATTCTCCACAAACACCTTACTGTCTCCCACTTATTACTTTATCCTTCTGCCACAGTTTTGTCAGAATCAACTCCTTCTGCCAATAAGACTGCATCCTTACTATTAATTGTCTAGGTTGTTTTCTAGTAAACAGATTTGGAGCATACACACAATGTGCCCTTTCAATTAACAATTCCTGTTGTGGAATACCAGTCCAGTTGCTTATTTGTGCTTTCATAAAATGAATACAGTCTGTTCCTTCCAACTTCTCTTGTACAGCATAAAATCTCAAGTTTTCCCTACCTGCTCTATCCTACAATTTTATTATTTTTTGAAACATCTCTTCTTGTGCAGTCTCATATTCAGCCAGCCTTTTCTTCATTTCAACCTCTGAGTTTTACAGTTCTGTCACCTTATCTGAATATCTGTTTAAAGCTTCTTCCATTTTTTCCAGCTTTTTATTGTTTGTGTTTATATACTCCATCACTGTTTTGATTATTTTAACCAGTTCTGTGTGCAGCTACTTTATACTCTCCTCTAGGTTACCGGATGTCATGTCTGGAACCAGGGGTGTAGCCAGGATTTTCAAATTTGTACTCACAGCTCCCAGACTGCTGCCCCCTCAGAAAGCCACACCCACATTAACACTGCTGACCAAGCCACGCCCCTTCATATTGCTGATCTCTGAACAGATCACTTGCAAGTATATGCCAGGGTAGTAATTACTTACATGCTGCATGAACATTTCATTCCAAAGGTACATCTTTCATAAGTCAAAAAACAAAATACCTTTCCAGTTACAGTAGGACAAATCAGTTTGCCCTCCCCAAGATTACCCCTTCATCCCTTTGCAGCTCCTAACTCCTGTAGTGGCTCATTAGAGCTTCAGCAGTGCTGCCGACTAAAGGACTGGCCGGTTCTAGGCAGCACGTGCTCTGCAGAATTGTAGTCTGAGGTACAACATATAGAGCTCTCCCGAGGTAACACCCAAGCTATGAGCCACAGCTACCTCCCTTCCACCCGCATGGGTTACCTGGCAATGGATGATCACTCTTACGGCCTACACTCACACTAAGCCTTTTAGAATGGTAAATCTTACATTCTCAACAACAAATACATTTTAGCTGGGCTAAGTTTATTTATTTTTAAGCTGCAATTACACTAATAGTTCAGGAAAATAAAAATTTAATACATTGTCAATGGAGATTAACATCAAGAACATGAGTACAAAGATTACAAAACAATATAATACTAGAAACATATTTACATAGGAAAGGGTTTGACAATCATGTAGAAGATAAGGAAAAAAGAGAAGATTCAAACTAATTATTATGGTAGTTTTGAAGAATAACACTCAAAGTGGAAAAGAAACACAAAAGTTAGTGTGTATGTATATATATATATATATATATATATATATATATATATATATATACATATACACATACATACACACACATACATACATACATACATACATACATACATACAAGTGGAACACATGATGTCACAGCAAGTTGAATATTACAGAATACATTCATACTGCCACTGACAATAAATAAAGATGTAACCCATGGGAGTCAATCAAGCAAAAAGTAAAGCTGTTGAAATTTACATCCTTATGACCCTGCTTGCATTCTGTGAACCTCAAGCCTTTGCTGAAATGAAATTGGTTAAAGCAAGAAAATTGCCCTAGGTCCTAGAACCAGTGGGACTATTACATGCTCTAAGGAACTTGTTTGGAGTTTTTTCTAGTCTTATGATCCAGTGAGAGTCTGAACAACATTACTGGAAAGTAAAGAAATTCAAGGAAGAAATAAGTTTTGCTCAAAGTTTAATGTTCAAAGCTGACATGATACTATCCAATATCCTGAGAAGGAAACAGCTTGAAAAACACAAAAAACATATCTGCAAATGCAGACTGCCTCCCTACCCTCCCACAAAATGAAAACAGTTACTTTATGTATAGCCCTATGCTGTTACATGCTGAAAAAAAACAAATGAAGACACTCAGGTTTGATTAAAAATGTCAAAGAAAATTACCACACCATTCTCAACCCCCTTGTAAGCTAGTGTAAGTGATCTTGTGTGCACATACTGTATCTGAGTGGTGCTGGTTTCTGATTATGTTGGGTACTGGGCATTAGTTGGGGATGGGGTCCCTCTACTAAGCCTGTTTCAAGCTTCCACTGTAGAGAATAATTTACTGCCAAGCTCTATGCATATTTAAATAGTTCCATAGACACGTCTTCCCCCATCAGAAATAAATCCAACACTAAATTCAAAAATAAAGCCCTATGGGCAGCATAATCAAGAAAAAATACTCACTGCATGTAAAGATAAATGTAACTCAGAAAGCTAAAAACACTCTCACTAAACTAAACAAGGAACTCGGGACTGTGATCAAATCAACCAAAGCCTGATAGGAGGTAAAAATATAAACCCAGGTGAAAGATAAACCACAAAGTATTTTTAACTGTGCTAGAAATCTCAAACAATGACTGACACTACAGTGAGCTGATAAGAAATTATATCACATACTTGGACCAGAGGATATGGCCAATCCACTGGCCAACTAATTGAGATTGAACTTCATCCACCAATCTTCCAGTATTCAAACATCAAATACCTGCATCTATAACCCCCTCAAATATCTCAATTTCTGAAGTTAATACCCAAAGCCAAGAACATAATGTCTATTGCGACTGGATAACATAGTAGACTGCCTACTGGTTAGTCTGAAAACTGATATGTCGAACCTCCTACAAAGGTTATTCAATACCAATCTTAAAACAGGTTTTGTGCTGGATGAATAAAAGACTGCAACATACATTCCCTTGCAAGAAGGTGAGACTTCAAAGGGCCCAACATACTCACTATTGTAAGGAAATCCTTTTTCATTGTACAACTTATATCTAAAGCTATATCATCCAGATCCAGGCATATAATTATTCCCCACTACATGGCACTCATTAGGCCAATCATTTAGTGATTATAATGCCCCTTTTGGTTGACAAATATTGTTTACAGTTTGTGGTTCATGTTTGTTACATGTGAAATTTGACAACTGTAATAAATAGTATGGTTGAGAGTGAATTACACCTTCAATGTACACGGGTGCTACTACAATTTAACTATAAGAACCATGTTGCATGTTTTTAAAAGTCATAATTTGACACACTGAAGCAAGCAAGAAGTTATTTCCCAAAATCCAACAAGAGGAAAAGCTTTAAAAATGATGTTTCACTCTCGGGCAATTAAATCTATATGAAATCATGCTGGACACTCTGGTGTCAGAATAACTACACCTGTCACTGTTGACAGGTGATTTAAATAACATCTCAAAATTAGCTTCCAAGGTCATGTCTGTCACCTGGCAACCTCAGGTTAATTATCAATATCAACTACCAGGTAACAACAGGTCCATTATCCCTTATGTTGGAATTTGAAATAGAAGCCCACGATAGAAACAGTGTCTCTCATCCATTTTCAAGTTGTCCTTCTGAACCACAAAACTCAAATGAATTACTTTGTTTTTATGAATAAATGTTACCTGTGCGCTTCAGGAGTATGTAACACTACAAAAAAAATCAAAACATTGTGGCAAAAATGGATAAAACCAGACAAGACAAACAATGAAAATATTCAAACATTTCCAGTCTCATGTTCAGGAATGTTACTAAAGCACAGCAAGATAGTACATCATTAGAAAGAACTTTGGAGCCAAGCATGCAAACAATGCATTTGAACATGTTCTGCAATCACTGTTTATTAAAAACTACATATCGGTGTACAAACAAGACACCATTCACAGTTTAAAGCAAATGCCTCCAGCACGAGTTTTCCTAGCTACAAAACAAGCACACAAGTAAAAACTAGACAACACAGGCTATTCCTTCATTGCACAAAACCATATAGCATGTCGTCTTCTGCTTTGTGTTCAATTATGGTCTTTAGGTTATCGATCTACTTCACATAAATATAAAAATGTTTAAAGCAAAGACCGTCATTTCACCCATCTGAAATCTCAAACTAAATTTACATGAAAGTGAATGTCCACCAGAAGGATGATCAACAGCTCCAGGAGGCAAATGGAATCCGGAAGCACAAGATCCCGATGAAAACACAATCCACGTTCCTGCTTCTTGTATCTGAGAAACTACCAATGTTCGTAGAAGGGCCTCCACCCACCACATACATACACCCATCATCACAACAAGCCTGGACCTTTAATAACACCTAAACAAGAATAATGTAAACATAAAACATGGGAACCAGTCCTATTCTAACAAAGTTTCCACTTATTCATTAATTTGTTACCCACTAATCACTTTATACTAAAAGTTAGCAAACCTGTCACTTCAGGAATATTACAATTTCACAAAGTCCTTTACACAATCAAAACTCTTACAAAGTGCACTCCAAATATTTAATAATTTCACTTTAAAGGGAGTATCACAACACGAGTTTTAACACGTCAACAGCAAAACACCATGACCCCACAACCCTGACACCAAGTGCCATGTTTAAACAAGCTGTAAAGCCTATGTAGCGCCCACATTCAGTCCATACTGGGAAGTACTACTGCAACCCACTGCCTATAGCCAGGGCACAACTCCGGGATCTAGTCACAGAAATCAGTGGAAGTGGTATATACTGCCACCACGGTCAGCAGCTGCTTTGAGCACACAAGCTTATGACTGTTTAAAGGATCACATGGGAACCAAACATTGCTGGTACTAAAGGTGTAGAGATCAGGTGAATTTCCACACAACATGCACACTTAACTCCAGTAACACAATTTGACAATCCCACTGGCACACACAAAGGCATGATTGACATCCGGGCCTGAAGCCGGGAACGTACCTCAGTAGGTTGACTGATTTCGAACAGGTCGAGCCGGTTGGCATTCCAGTGGTTAATGATGTCAGCCAGTTTCTGCCGCTCCTCGTCCTGGCTCCCCGATATTCCTCCTCTGGGAGCAGTAGTATCAACAACAAAAGGCAAACCTTTCTATCCACAACAACCCACTTGGACACGATAGCCCTTAAGATCTGTTCAACAGACTGTACAACTACAACGGGCTGCACCAGTTAACTGCGTTCCTCAGTTCCCTATCTTCCTTCTCAAATTACATACATACACACACACACACACACACACACACACACACACACACACACACACACACACACACACACCCTCCATTTGTGAATGCACTTACTTCAATTGTTGATTGCCTTCCATCCATTTTCGAATGCCCTTGCTTCCACCAACTCAGCGATAATCCATTTGTGATTGTAATCGCAATTTGCGATTCGATTGTTTCCCGCTCGCGAAGCCATTGCTTGCCTTCCAACTCAGATTTTGAATCCATTACTTGCCTTCGAAGTTCCAACTCATTGTTTCCCGCTTGCAGCCAGCCGGACATGATGTGAGCTCACTTCCGACTGGCTGGTATGCTCCTTAAAGGAGCCAACACACTTTAAATATGTACGTTTTTTTTTTTTTTTTTTTCGTCAAAAAAAAGCTACCCCCTTCTAAAAATTTGTACTGAAATCAGTACAGTGCGTATGCCTCCCGACGTCCCTGTCTGGAACTTTTACTGCTTCTTCTTCTTGAACAACTGCAGTACTCCTCTCAGTCTTTCTTTCTCACTTTTTGTAGCTGATGTTCTGCCAGGTCCTTTATATTTATTTTTTTCCTGGCATCCAGGCAGTGCACTTACTAGCCAGTTACTACAATTTACCCAGAAATCTACGTCCACTGGCCTTCTTTGCTAAGTTTCTGTTTCCAGATTGGGAGAGCCAGAATTAAGCTGTTACTCAATGTGCATCCATCTTGGAAGTCCTGACTTTGTTGCATGTTTGAGAGCCATACATATATTTTCCCACTGTTTCTTTGTGAATTGCTTATCTAATCTCTCTTCCCACACTTTTTTAATCTCCTCTGATTGATTCCTATAGTTATCATGCAATATTTTATATGTCCTACTAATTATCCCTTTTTTAACAGCAGCTTCTGTTCTAAATTCTACTAATAACAATACTACTACCATTGGTCTTTTACTTAGGATCCCCCATTCCTATTTGTTTGCCTGAACTCTGATATCAATCCTTGATAGGGAAGGTAATCTCTAGCCTGCACTCCAAATTAATTCTTGGCCTCTTCCCATTCTGTTACCTTTCTCTCTCTAATTATTTGTTCCCAACACCTTTGTTCCTTTGCTAGTTTTCTCCAGTAAATTCCAGCCCCCTCTTGCTATGACCACAAACAGTGTGATATTTGCCAGGAGTTTGCTGCTAAGACTCTGTGCAGCCATCTGTCTTCCATTTTTGTACATTTAAAGAATCAGTGGTTGAAGTTACTCACTCAAGGGACCATGGCTTCTGAATCTGCCTGCCTGGATGTCTAGCTGCCTTTGAAAAAGAAGTTGAAAAAGTTACATCTGGAGTCTTCCGCTGTCCAGCCTCTGCCAGAAATCTCTGTAGGGTCAGATGAAAAGCCCTGGGATTGTTTGGTTCTGATAACTGTTCCTTCTGTCATGATCCCATTGGAGGCTGACATGAATCATGCCATTTCCAGATCTTCTGAGGCTGTTGTCCACTGTGGAAAAGAAAGGAGAACTGCAGTTTGTAATTTCTTAAGGGCCTAGGGGGATTCCATAGATACTTGTAAGGGAAGAAATACCCGGTTCCCATGTAGAAGTAAGGCAGGGTTCAGAAACTCCTAAGTTTGCTAGAATTGAGGTTCCTGTTAAAAAGAAACAGAAGGTTAGACATGTAGCTCCTGTTGCTAAAGAACCCCAAAATGAGTGGCTTTTTAAAGCCCTTATGTCTTTGAAGCCTCCATAAGGTTTGTCAGTACCTTCTTCTGTTGGTTTTCCCTCATTGTCTACTCCCTCTAAAAGACCTAGGGATGAGAGTTGGGATTCTTGGGGCAAATCTTTGGCTTATTCCTCCCACATACAGTCTTCTCAGGCTTTGGTGTCTAATGAAGGGGATACTCTCTCCCCTCACTCCCCAATTGAAGAGTTTACGTTTGGGGACACCATTGTTGAAATAATGGAACTTTTTCATTGGGAAAGCTCCCAGATGTCTGATATCCAGAAGAGATACTATGATCTTTTATACAGTGTGGATTTGATGTAGTATGGGAGAAACCATAGTCAACAACAAACTGTTGAAACTCAGTGGACATATACTACATACCAGTGATTGTAACCAGTTTAATGAGAAGACCATACCTTTAAGACATTTGTTTGAATCTTGCTATTATTTGTTGCCTAGTTGTGGTTGGTGTGTGGATTATTTCAATGCCACAAGAGTAATAGCCTGTCACTGTAAGGTATTTTTTGCCTTCATGCTCTCATAAGTCAGCAGCTATCTTTTGCCACAGACCTTGAGATAAGGGTGTTGGCATTACTGGCTCTTATCTCTGCAATGATTTATGTACAATGCTGAACTGATGCTTGGACACCAGGTTAACTATGTGTTGGTTGTTTTTTATCCACCAGACTGTCATTTTTCTTCCTTCATGCAATTTGGTGAGGTTGTGTATTTGGTATAGCACTTCTGCTTGCTGAGAAAAGGGTACTACAATTCTACCTTGATATAACAGCAATCCATCATGCTCAGATAATTGTGCTCTGACTGTAGAGTGCTTACCCATGATCTGTTTGACTTGTGTCCACTGATTTGGCCATCTGTTTCACACATTGGATAATGACTTAAAACTCTTGATCATTTTGGGATGTTCGCTTAAGCTTTTCTAGTCACCGGTCTAGTCATCATTATGCTATGCACATATGGAGCAACTTCTTCTTCAGTATCAGATGATAATTGGTCATGCGTAGGATTTATGGATAATAGATCTGCCACAACTGGTTTGTTGGTGCAGGAATGTTTGTTTTGATTAAGAAGTATGCTGAATTATTAAATTATTTCCTTGGCTGCATACTTTGTGTCACTTAAGTTAGTGCAAACTTCAGTTCTAACCCATTTTTTTTCTATAGATTGCCTGCATTTCAGCTGCCTGTACAGAATCTATTAGCCCTGACCTGATGATCAGAATTTAACATTAAAGGGCTACAGGTTTCTGTACTACAGGGGCTTGCATTCAAAAACAAGTGCTAAATCAAGTACTTGTACTACCCAATAGGACAGCAGTGAAAGCAACATTATCTTTAGTAAAAAAAAATGTTCAGTTACAGTGCTCCTGAAGTGATTGTAACCATTAAGTATTTTAGCATTAGTATGAGTGGATACTGGCAATAGAGCTTCTCTCCCCATAATGTTCAGCCTAATACTTAGCAGCGTTGGTGCATGGTTATCAAAGTTCTTCAGCCCAACTAATTGTTTTTGGAGAATAACTCTTTGGACTTCCTACCCAGGGGGTAACCTGTTACACTCAGCCTCACTTCATTCCCCTACCTACTCACATTCCAACCCATCTCTGATTTCTCCTGATTTAATATCCTTTATCATAGGAACATAGGATCATACGATCATAAGAGGTTACTAGGCTAATGGCCCCAGGGCCTTTACAAGCTTAGCCAAGTTCAACCCATGTTCCCAAGGGTATCTGGTTCAAGCAGCCACTAAAATCAGCACCTATTGCCTCTCTCTGAGAGGGACACAGGTGGAACCCCTGGGATGAATTTCCAGTTACCAATCCAATCATACAAATTACGCTTAAATAGGGTCAATGAGAGGCTTTGTTTAACATGAATAGGAAGCTTGTTCTAAAAGTGGGAAAACCCTGGTGAAACAAATCTATATCTCCAGTAAGTTCTGTTGATATCACATACCAGGTTACAGTCCTCTGAGCGACTAACCCGTGTGCCATTTGACTTGCGAATGTGCAGCATTTCTATTAAAGTTGGGGCAGAGATTGCTCTGTATGCAAGGCACAGGTCACCTCTGAGCAGTCTGTATGACACAGAGTAAAGTGACAAGGATTTCAATTTGTCCCCATAAGACAGATCTTGAAGACCCTGAATTTTCTTTGTAAGGAACCTTTGTGGCCTCTCCAATTGCTGCAGGTGTTTGGAAAGGAACATACCAAAGGGAGCATTGTACTCTATTATTGGCCTGATGAGGGAAGACTAAAGGGGGGTTATAACCTCTTTTCTTCTGGAGACAATGCCCTTACTTATGAGATGAGCAATATAAAATGCCCTTCTTACCACTGTGGGGACATGGTGATCGAAGTTAAGGTTGATGTCAACCTGTGGGCCTAGATCTCTCACCACTGACTGTGTGCTTAGGGTATAGCCATTGATGTGGTAGTTTGCAGGAACATCACCCTTGCTGAAGAGGATGATAATCCATTTTTTCCATTAAGTTTAAGACCATTACATTGGAACCAGTCATTAGTCTGCGTAAGACCTTCTTGCAGGAAGTTCACATTGCTAGGGGTTTCAATGATCGCTCCCAGTTTGCAGTCATCAGCAAACTTTGTCAGCCACAGTCCATTAGTTTTAGCCTGTACTTCTGAGAAGTAAATTCTAAACAGTAGAGGTCCCAGGACTGATCCCTGTGAAATACCACTGGTTATGGGTCTACTGGAGGAGGTGGAGTCCCCTATTTTGACTGTATGATACATGCAATGCAAATTGTGGCCTGCTACAGATCACCCTCCATGGCCCAGGACCACCACTCCACCTTTCTGGAGACACTGGAAAACATGCAGGCCCTACCGAACACCCTGATATTGACTGATTTCAATTACCCTACCATTCACTGGGAAAATTACTTGAGTACAAACTCCCAGGCCCAGCGCTTCCTGGAATTCATCATCTCAAATGCTCTGAATCAGCTGGTAAACTCCCCTACCAGAGGTGAAAACATATTGGACCTGGTCATCACCAACATGGGCAACAGGTGTTCCACACCGGAGGTCAATCTGTCATTGATCAGACCATAAACTAATCACTCTGGATGTCCACACCCCACCACCATCCCCAACTAACAAAACCACAGTAAAAAACTTTTCTAAAGCAAACTTCACCTTACTTAAGACAGAGGTGGTAAGTTTCACAGCCCCCACGCTAAAGGATAATGCTGCCCAAGATGCTGAAACCTTTACAAATGCACTCTATGTGCACCTACAAGGATGCATGGATCATGCCATCCCTAGCAAAACCAAGACTCACTCCTCTAAGAGAAGGAAACCAGTTTGGTGGACCCCTGCCATAAACAGGCTACACAATAGAAGGAGGAAACTAGTTCAGAAAAAAAAACAAATCCCAAGAAGGAAAGACATCCCTGATCAGTATCAGTAAGAAACTAAGGTCCCTCATAAAATCATCCAAGGCTAACTTCGAAAGAAAAATAGCCAAGGATTCAAAAGATAACCACAAAGCCTTCTTTAGCTATGTTAAGAATCTAAGTGGCAACTCGCAGATATGCACTGAACTAGTGCAAAATAGCACAAAATATACTGAACCTACTGATATTGCCAACATCCTGGCAGATAGATTCAGTGCAAACTTCACTCCCTTCTCACCCCCAAAAGGGCCTACAACAATAGCGGAAAAATGTAGTGTCCCAGAAATCACAGACGCACAGGTGAAAACAGCTCTTTCAAAAGCCAAAAACACAGCATCAATGGGGCCAGATGGTGTCCCAGGCTGCTTCTTGCATGAACTACAGAACGAACTAACCCCCCACCTAAACATGCTGTTCAGCCTCACCCTCTCCACAGGCTATGTGCCCATAGAATGGCACACAGCAACGGTTATTCCTCTCCACAAAGGAGGGGCCACAACTGACCCTGGTAACTAAGCCTAACTAGCCTGGTTTGCAAGGCTGTGGAGCGCATCATCATGGAACTCATTAACAAAGACATTAGGAACCTCCAAACACTTGACCCGACCCAGTTCAGCTTTGTTAAGGGCAGATCATGCCTACTAAACCTGGTTGACTTCTTCTTGACAGTCACCAAGGCCATAGATGAGGGAAAGGTGGTTCACACAGCCTACCTTGACCTCGCCAAGGCTTTTGACGCCATTCCCCACTCGGATATTACAGAAAAACTCACCAGCCTGAACATAAACCCCTACATCATGAGATGGGTTGCCAACTGGCTTACAGACAGAACTCACACGGTAAGAATAGTGGGCTCCAGGTCCGACTCTAAACCAGTCACAAGTGATGTCCCACAAGGCTTGGTCCTGGGACCCCTTCTGTTCGGCATATACTTCTCAGAAGTACAGGCAAACACAGGAGGACTATGGCTAACCAAGTTCGCCGATGACTGCAAACTGGGAGCCATAATTGATTCTCTGGCTGACACGGACATCCTTCAAAAGGGCCTTACTGAGATGGACACCTGGTGTCAAAGTCATGGCCTCAAGCTAAATGCCAAAAAATGCATAGTCATCTCATTTGGAAAAAACAAAACACCCACGAATTACCACATAGGTGGCAGCCCCCTTAATACAGAAGAGGTAATAAGAGATCTGGGGACCCAGGTAGATAGTAATCTCTCCTTTTACAATCATATTGCCAAAGTAGTTAGGAAATCCTTCTATGTGGCCCATCTAATTACTAAAGGGTTCGCATCTAGAAATAAAGAGGTTATAGTGCCCCTCTACTCATCACTCATCAGACCTATCATAGAGTACAATGCCCCATTTGGGATGTACCTCACAAGACACTTCTAACAGATGGAAAGACCACAAAAGTACCTCACCAAGAGGATTACTGGCTACAAACATATGTCCTGTGCAGCCCAACTGAAAAAACTCCGGCTGTAGTCAGTGGCATATCACTTACTCAGAGGTGATCTCTGCCTGACTTATAAAGCCATGTCCAACTCAGAATTGATGGACAAGCTCCACCTAAAGAAATCCAAGTCACTGCGAGCCACGCGCTCTAGTGAGCTAAACCTCACCACAACAATAAATAGAACATGCTGGAGGGATAGATTCCTGTTGCAGAGACTTCCCATGCTTTGGAACAAAATTCCAAACTACATTAGGCAGAGCCCCTCACTAACACTCTTCAAGAGAAACCTCGATGAGTAGATGGGTAACAGAAAATACACCCCTGGGATCACTTCATTGGCTCTGCTTCACAGAGGATCAGTTACTTAATCAATGGGGCGGTGAAAGCCGACACACTCTGGCTAGGCTTATAAATGCCCTCAGGCAGATAGCCTAGTTCCTACCTATGAACCTATGAAACTATACTGAGTAGGGGATTGTGTCAAAGATGATGGCTAAGTCTAGGTAGGCCTTATGCACATATTTGCCCTCATCTAGGGCTTTGGTGACTGTCTCAAAAAAAGTCCACCAAGTTTAACAGGCATGATATCCCATTGACAAAGCCAAACTGGGTGGGGTTGAGTGTTTGGAGATTTCCTCTATCATTTTGAATAAGGTCCATGCTAATTCATTCCATGGCCTTGAAGATAAGGCTGGTCAGGCTAATGGGTCTATAGTTCCCAGGGTCTGTGGATGCACCCCCTTTGTGCAAAGGGATGACGGTAGCTGTTTTCCATTCTTCTGGGACGAAGCCAGTGCTTAGGCTGTGATTGAAAAGCATGCCCAATGGTGATGCAAATTCCTGTTTTTACCCATGTAGATGTTTTCTGGTCCCATAGAGGCTGTATCTGTGGACTTGGAGAGGGCATTTAAGACCTGCTCTTCAGAGATGCTAGGTGGGGGACAGGTGTTAGGGATACTTTGGGGTATATGTAGCGGGGACAGGGAAGTGAGGTTTTCACTGACCTGTCAGCCAGCAGGTTTGCTATATCCAAAGGTTCTATATATGTAGTACCATTAACTGTGAGTTCAGTGCAAATCTGGGCCTTACCTTTGAGGTTACAGATGTAACTAAAGAATGCCTTGTGGTTATACTTAGTTAGGGAAGCTAATTTGGATTCATCTTTCTCCTATTGTATAGCCTGTTAATGTCAGTTGTCCACTAGGCAAGTTTGTTTTTCCTTGAAGATCTTGCTTTGGTTCTATCAGGTACGGCAGAGTCAATAGAATTGCACAGGTGCTTGTATAAAGCACCAGTGTATAACTCAGCATAGGTGTCTGTTCCATCAGTGGGGGAGAGGCTATGAAGCTATTTATGCCATCACATAAAAAGTTGTAACTGGCCATAGAGAAGTTTCTTAGTCTAGTTGTTGCTAAGGAGGGGGTCTTGTGTTATAGTTACTTCTGGGGAGACTGACTTGTGGTCAGCAGTCCCTCCTTGTTGGTGAACACCAGGTCCAGGATATTTGAGCCCCTTGTGGGTGTGTCAACCAGCAGGTCCAGGGCATTGTGGTTAACAAAATCCAGGAAGCTTTAGGCAAGTGAGTTAGAACACGTATAATTTACCCAGTCTATGGATGAGTAATTAAAGTCACCCAAAACCAGGGTGTTTGGTTGTATCTTGATTGACTCAAGTAGATCCAAGTATGCTGAGTGGATATTGGCTGGCTATGCTCCTGCGTGACCCCTGGGTAAACATGGGCATACAATCAATAAGACGCAACACAACCATATGTGAAGCCTAGTTATTCTCGCAGTTTAAAATATAGACATGACTAACTCCTCTTCAGTCTCTGGTTCAAATGTGACCTCAGAATATTAAATGTATATGTCTACAAAAATACTGCATGTATTAAAGATGAGAGATGTCTCAGAACTGTTATATCGTATCCTGAGCTAGTAACTATATACTGTCTGATTTTTACTAATACTGTTCTGCCTGATTAATGCATATATTTATCATTATTCTTAAGTGACTGATTATGTATTTAATCTGGAGCTTTTCTCCCCTGGCCTCCATTCAAAATGGACATGTGTCCAGTCGGACTTTCTCAGTAAACAAATGTAAAATAAATAAATAAATAAATAAAATAAATGTCCTGATTCAGGAAGAGGGGCCTTTAGCTGGCAGTGACCTGAAGAGGGGTCTTACCTACAGTCATTTGCACCTGAAGTAATTCAAGAGAATTGTGCTGTTTAACCAATCTAGAGGTGTATTTATCTTTAACAAATATTGATACACCACCTCCTTTAGTTCTCACACCTTTAGTTTGTGGTCTGAACGTGTGGAAGGAAATGTAACCTAGTATACCTGGGGTGCTCTCCACAGCCGTAAACCTGGTCTCAGTGACTGCACAAATTTCAACATCTTCCAGGGTGATTAATGCTTCCAGTGAGTCCAGTTTCTAGTTTAGACTCCTAGCATTTAGCAGCATAACCTTGAGGTTGTTTTAGAGGGTATTTTTACGTTGGGAATTTTGTTTTTGTGACATTGCCTAAAAAAGGCACTATAGGGATGGCAAGAGCCTTAGCCAGTAGCCGAAATCCCAGGGATGACAGATGTCCTGCTCCTCAGAGATGCTAGGTGGGGGACAGGTGTTAGGGATGCTTTGGGGTATATGT
This sequence comes from Protopterus annectens, assembly GCF_019279795.1. Taxonomy (NCBI): domain Eukaryota; kingdom Metazoa; phylum Chordata; order Ceratodontiformes; family Protopteridae; genus Protopterus; species Protopterus annectens. Next base: position 1,583,289,002 of record NC_056739.1, on the reverse strand, counting down.
GGTGGGGACAGGGGAGTGAGGTTTTCACTGAACCTGTCAGCCAGCAGGTTTGCTATAGCCACAGGTTCTATATATGTAGATGGCAAAGCATCAAGGTCTGTCAACCATGTCATCCCAGGCTGACAGATACTGGATCCCCTTTGAATGACACCAGAAACTAAGCCAAATGTTGATGTCAATCATTTTTTTTGTTTGTTTGTATTGAGGTATCATCCTAGGCGAAGCTAAAATGCTGCTTATGGCTAGTGACATACCTGCCTGAAATACATAATCAGTCATGTCTCTCTTCATATAGTCCAATGAGTCTCAAGTCATTCACACTAACATGGACTATGACAGAGTCCTAACAGTGCCTGTTGTTGAGAGACTTGAGTGTGTGTGTGATGTATCAGATCCTGGCACCTGACAGACAGCTGACCATGATCTTTCCCTTATCCAACCTGGTGAGATGAAGATCTTTGTGTCTCACAATTGTGTTGCCTATGACTAAGATGTTTGTTTTTGTGTTATGCCTTAGGGGCTTGACTGATGAGACACTGGTTCATAGGTTCATAGGTAGGTAGTAGGCTATTGGCCCTAGGGCGTATATAAGCTTAGCCAAAAAGGTACCCTGGCTTTCACCAACCAAGAAAATTATTTTCCTGTTCTCCTGTCAAGCAGAACCACAGAAGTGATCCCCGTGGTAAATTTCCTATCTCCTATCCAATCATCAAGATTTTTCTTGAAGAGTGCTAATGAAGAGCTTTGTTTGATATAGATAGGTAGTTTGTATGGGAAGTCTCTGGGGCAGGAATCTATCCCTCCAGCATGTTCAGTTTATTGTGGTGACAAGGTTTAGGTCCCTAGAGCCTGTAGCTTGGATGGACTGGGATTTCTGTAAGTGGAGCATGTCCAGCAGCTCTGGGTTTGACAGCTTTGTATGTTAGGCAGACATTGCCTCCGAGTAGGTGAGATGCGACGGAGTAAAGCTGGAGTTTTTTGAGACGGTCTGTGTAAGGCATCTGTTTGAGGCCAGTAATCCTCTTTGTGAGGTATTTCTGTGGCCTTTCTAGTTGTTGTAGATGTCTTGTGAGGTACATACCAAAATGGGCGTTGTACTCTATAATGAGTAAAATGAGTGATGAGTAGAGGGGAGCAATGACCTCTTTTTTCCTGGATGAAAAACCTTTTGTGATGAGGTGTGCCACATAGAAGAATTTCCTGACTACTGTGGCGATGTGTGTATCAAAGGAGAGACTACTGTCCACCTGTGTCCCAAGGTCTCTTATCACGCTTTCGGTGTTAAGTAGACTACTGCCTTTGTGGTAGTTAATGGGTACAGAGTTTGTACCAAAAGGGATGCCAATGCACTTTTTGGCATTGAGATTGAGACCATGGTTTTGACATCAGGCATTTGGCTCAGTGAAGCCCTTTTGTAGGATGTCCACATCGTTAGGAGTTTCAATTATGGCTGGTAGTTTGCAGTCATCTGTGAACTTCATTAGCCAAAGACCTTCTGTGTTAGCCTGTACTTCTGAGAAGTAGATACCAAACAGGAGAGGACCCAGGACTGAACTCTGTGGTACTCCACTTGTCACTAGTCTGAACTCGGATTTGGAGTCTGCCACTTTCACAGTGTGGGTTCTGTCAGTGAGCCAGTCGGCAACCCATCTTGTGACAGGGATTTATACCTAGTTTAGTAAGTTTATCTATAATTCCAGAGTGGGAGATGGTGTTAAAAGCCTTGGTAAGATCTAGATAGACTGTGTGAACCACCTTACCCTCATCTACAGCTTTGGTGACCACTTCAAAGAAGTCAATCAGGTTTAGGAGACATGATCTGCCTTTTACAAACCCGAACTGGGTGGGGTCCAGAGTATGGAGATTACCAATGTCATTGTTTATAAGTTCTATGATAATACATTCCATAGCCTTGCAGACCAGGCTCATCAGGCAAATGGGGCAGTAGTTCCTGGGGTCCGTGGTGGCACCCCCTTTGTGGAGTGGGATAACGGTTGCTATGCACCATTCAATGGGCACAAAGCCTGAGGTGAGGCTATGACTGAACATGGTACTTAGGTGGGGTGCCAGTTTGTTCTGTTGTTCATGTAGAATGCAGCCTGGGATGTTGTCAGGTCCCATGGATGCTGTGTTCGTGGTTTTGGAGAGTGTGGTTTTTACATGTGCAGCCGTGATTACAGGAACTTTGCATTCTTCCGGTATAGAGATGGGCCCTTTAGAGGGTGAGAGGGGAGTAAGGTTCGCACTGAATCTATCTGCCAGGATGTTGACAATATCACTTGGTTCTGTATATTTAGTGCCATTTTGCTGTAACTCAGAGCAGATCTGAGTTTTGCCATTGAGATTCTTGACATTGCTATAAAATGCTTTGTGGTTGTCTTTAGAATCAGTGGAAATGTTGTTTTTGTAACTAGCTTTGGAGGATTTTATGAGGGATCTCAGCTTTTTATTGAGGCTGACCAGGGAGTTCCTCCAATCATGGGATTTTACTCTTTTTTTGCAACAGTTTCTTTCTTCTGTTGTAGAGTTTGTTTATGGCAGGGGACCACCACATTGGCTTCCTTTTTTTGGAGGATAGCATCTTGATTCTGTTAGGGATTGCATGATCCATGCACTTGTGTAAGTGCTTATAAAGTGCATTTGTGTAGGATTCAGCAGTCGTACCTCTATTGTCCGTGTGCATGCATGGGTGTCGTGAAGTTTGCCACTTCTGTCTTAAGAAGCGTGAAGTTGGCTTTGAAGAAATTTTTTACTGTGGTTTCCCTAATGGGGGGTGGGGGCGGGATGTGGATGTCTAGGCTGATTAGCTTGTGATTGGATCTGACCAACGAGGAATTGACCTCTGGTGTGGAACACCGGTTGCCCATGTTGGTAATGACCAGGTCTAGGATATTGCTGCCCCTGGTGGCAGTGTGGATAAGTTGATCCAAGGCATTGGAATTTATGAATTCCAGAAAACATTGAGCAAAAAAGTTGGTACATATGTGTACTATATTCTGCAGAGGATTTATTATGTGAATCATGCTTGTGTATTGTGTTTAGGAGGTCTCTGATGTTTAGGTAAGTTTCTTGTAAGGACATCCGCATACGTAGGCTTATGTGTTGTTGGTTTGGTAGGTGTATGAGGTGAGGTGTGCATGCTGACAACCTGCTTAGTATCAGATGAACTGACTGGTGAGTGAGAGAGCCTGGATTCTAGGTTCTTGACATAGATCCATCTCTCACATAATGAATTTGTGTGGACTAGAACCACATCTTTTCATCCATACAGCCAATGACAGACCAAATGGAAAGATAAGTCAGCAAGTAAAGGAGAGTATTACTGCTGAAACTGAATTCATCCTCAAGTCTTGGTGAGTACCTTGGTGAGGAGGACCCTGTTTTTCACATAATCTCACTAAGACGACACTGATATATATACTGTATTTATATAGCATATATCATGGACAGAAGTAGGTTAAAATTAAAAAAGAGAGCTGGGTGCACAAGACCCAGGATAAAAAAGTGCCCAATCCTGGTAGGCACACTTGTGCCAAGACTGGAAAAGATGACAGAGTAGAATCATCAAAATACGGAAACATTCCTACAATAGGGCCAGGCCAGGCCCAGGGAGAAGATGGCCCCCTGTTGTATAAGGAAGTAGTAGTCCACAAAAATCACAAAAAAATGATAGGCCAAAGAAGACCCATAAAGATGATAAAGTGGACTATTGAGAATAAGAAAGAAATTATGTATTGTTACTATTATGCAAAAAGCCCAGAATTTTCAGACACAAGATATACAAAATGATTAAGAGAGAAATTAGAGGAAAGAAAAATACTTCAACAGGAAAAACTGTCAGAAGCTTCAAATGAAAATTTGTGTTCATTAATACAATAGATTTTTGAAAAACAGTATATAGATCAAGAAACTTTGATCTGTTTGGAAAAAGAAGCATCTGAGGAAGTGCAAAAATATAAACAACAAAACCTAGAGATATTTGAAAAGTATAAAAAAGAAATATGGAAATGGGAAAGAGAGAGATCTGATATGGTGCAATATTTATACAAAGGAGAAAGCCAAATTAATCGATATAAAGAAGGCAGCCCCAAAGATATTCAAAGAAAATACAGGCAAAGGTATCCAGATATGGACATTTTCACAATAAAAAAATAATATCACAAAGAGGGAATGTAGAAAAGAAGATTAGTAAAGTAGAAGTTAAAAAAAATAGAAGTTTAAAAAAATAAAAGTTGAAGTTATGGAGTCCCCTCAAAGTGAAGGATTTGGTGTAGAAGGTCTAACACAGGTTATGTCACAGCATGATGGAGTGAGTCCCGAAAAGTAAGGAGAAGCAGGAAGATCAGGAGACATCGGAAGAAGAAATATGGACATGGGAAAGAAAAGAGATTTAATATGGTGTAATATTTATGCAAAGGAGAAAGCAAAACTAACCAATACAAAAGAGCAGCACCAAAGATGTTTGAAGAGAAATACAGGCAAAGGAATCTGAACATGGAAAACTTTACAATACAAAAAATAAGAAGACAAAGATGAAAAGTAGAAAAATGTAGTAAATCTAATTCAGAAAGCACCACAACAGGATAGAGCAATGGATATCCAAATTAAGGGGAACCAGTGGAACAGGAAGCAAATGGTCAAGTGCCATATGAAGATATTTTGGAGCCATCCACAGGAAACCAGTATAAACATTTATTTAAACCTAGACAGCAAAGGAAGGAACAGGAAACTGTGGAAACTCTGATGCAGTTAATGTTGAGGAGTGATAGGCCAGTGAGTTCCCATATGATAAAGCAATGTATGGCACAGGATGAAATTGAAGCTGCTGTAGAACTTTCTATAGACTGCCCGCAGGAAATGGAAAACAAGAGATGTGCCCTCAGTTTGGAAGAAAATGAGCTAAGAGTAGAGTTGCTTGATTTAATAGACATAGAGAGATATATTAAGCTCAATAAAAGAAATAGACTGCAGGAGGTCAATAAAACCCAAAAAGTCAGAAGTTTTATAAAACAAATTAACACAGTAATTATGACTGTCCATAGAGATCCATGCGTTATAATAGAAGTAAACAAGATATATTACTGTGCAGTTAAATTAATAAGTGAGGGAAAGGAAGGGGAGAAATCGAATACCATCATGGAAGTAGCGAATAGAGAAAACTATAAAGCATCTAAGACAAAAAGTGTCACTGTTAGAAGACTATAGAAGAGGGAAGAACAGATCAACAAAAATACTAAGAAAGACAGAGGTGATAAAAGCAATGCACAGTATTACAACAGACCAGGATCTGTTGTGCACTATCGCAGGTAACAAACTAAACATTTCAGCACAGGCAGAAAAACTTAGAAGATATGCAGTTAAAGATAAAGGAAAACTACAAAATAAGCAATTTATAGATGACCCAAAAAAGTTTTATAGAGAATTGGGAAACAAGGTAAAAAGAATTGAAAGACGGCAAAAAAAAAAGAAATAGATACATTTTGAGGCAGTATCTATGAAGATCCTGTGGAACATAACAAAGATGCTAAATGGATAGAATAATTAAAAGAATTTTAGAAGAAGGCAAGTTATTGGTCTATAATTTTTAGGGTAGCTTGCAGGTTGACTCTTACGTACGAGCATTGTATTTCCTGCTGTTAGCCAGGCTGCTGTCTGTTCAGGGTGCACATATAAATAGTTCTTACTCATGGCTAAATTTTCATGCAAAGATGTTAATACTTTTAACCAAAAGTTAGGTACTGCATCTGGGTCTGGGGTTTTCCACTTAGAGGCTTTTCTTAACTTTGTTTCAATATGTCTAGCTGTTACTTCATCCCATTTCATATCCTGTACCTACCTAACCTACAGCTACCCTTGTCATATGCTTCTAGCTGTGTAGTATTTTTTATATCTCTAGCTGTTACTTCATCCCATTTCATATCCTGTACCTACCTAACCTACAGCTACCCTTGTCATATGCTTCTAGTTGTGTAGTATTTTTTATATCTCTAGCTGTTACTTCATCCCATTTCATATCCTGTACCTACCTAACCTACAGCTACCCTTGTCATATGCTTCTAGTTGTGTAGTATTTTTTTGCTTAGATACTTTATCTTTCTTTGGAGCTTTCCTCCCAGGCCTCCACTGAAAAGGGTTTTCAACCCAGTCAGCCTTTCCCGGTAAATAAATAATTAGTATTTTTTCAGGCACATGTATTGCTCTGGCATTGTGCCTCCTTAGTCTCATTAACAGTCTTTGGTCCCTTGGTTGCATTTTGTGTAGATCATATGAGTGAATTAACAGAATCAGTGGTTTGTGACCAGTCTGGAGTTGGGATCTCTCAAGCTCTAATAGGTATCTGTAACACACATTGTCAGTTTATGAATATCTCTGTTCAGCTTCCAAAAAGGACATAACACATGTTCATACATTTGGAGTAAAGTTGCACCTAGCCATAGCAACTAACATTGTCACTCACTACTGTCAGTTTAGTGGCATTATAGTATGCTAGCATTGGAGATGTAATTAACACCTCTTTTATTTAAACCGAATGCTTGGACTTGGGCCTCAGCATGTCCCCATGACCAGAGTACATCTTTCTTTAACAAGTCTGCTAAAGGATGAGGGACTGTAGAAAGGTCCAGTATAAACTTGCCCGAGTAATTAATCATGCCTGGGGCTTATCTGAGCTCAGTTACAGAGGCTGGATCTTGCAACTCACCTATCAGTCTTACCTTGCTTGCATCTGGTCTGAATCTATTAGCAATTATGCTGTGCCAAAAGTACTGTATCTCTGTTTTCATTAAAGTGCATTTGTCTTAGTTTAATGTTAAACCAGAATTGTTAATAATCTTGATAATCTACAGCATTGCATTTAACCTCAGATCATGTGTCTGCTAGTCCTGACCAAACACCATGATTTCATCAATAACAACAGCACCATCCAGACCACTAAATTATGCTAAAAGATTTTAGGTGCTGAGATTATATTAAATGTCATCCTTTTAAAACAACATCTTCCCACAGGAGTACTGAAAGCTGTCAACTTTTGACTTTCTTTCATGTTTTATCCAAAGGTAATTGCCGGACCCCATTGTAAGTATTTAATGTGAAAAATAGTTTACTTGGATGCTGTGACTTTAGTTTAGGTAGATTGAGTTGTTTTTTTTTTTTTTTTGAATCAGCACATATTCACACTCAACCATTTTTTTAATCACTGAACAGAAGCACACTACTCAGTCAGTTCAGTTACACTTTCAATAATTGCAAGGCTTTGATATGATTAAACAGCTCTGCTTCTGCTTTGGACAAAATAGGAAATAGTATCCTACTGGGTGTGGTCAAGGCATGTGGAACAGCATTTGGTTTTAGCTTAATTTTTATTGGCTCACAGTCAAGTAGGCCAGCTTCAGTAAACATGTCTACACTTTGCATCTTTCAGCTTTTCCCAGTTAGGGGTCGCCACAGCGGAACTCCGGTCTGCTAATGATTGGCAGTAGATTTTTACGTGCCGAGTTGCCAGCTCTGACCCACAACCTTCAACGAAGGTATGCCCATTAACGCATGTCTCCACACAGAAGACGCTTTAGCTGAGAATCGAACAGGACAACGTCTTACTATGAGGCGACAACGCTACCACAGCACCATCACCGCAGTTTCTAAACATGTCTATACTGATTTTGTTAATTCTGGCAATTAAGCCTATTTGCATGCTATAGCTCCTCTAAGCAGATTATGTACAGATCATCCACCACATAAAACTAAAACTCAGACTTGTGCCACTTCCATTCATACCTGGGCTAGAAATCAACTAATACATATGAGTTTGCCCGCAGGACTACAAATTTCAGCCTTTGCTTCAAGTAACTGTGTACACTTTGAGAAGCTTTTATATGTAGCTTGTGATATCACAATAACTTCAGCCTCTCTGTTAATCTTGAAACTCACTTGAGTTCCGTGAACAGGAATCTTAACTTGCCAGACTGCTTCAACATAAGTCACTGTAGAGACCGAACTCAGAAGAAAAGCTTTCTGCACATTACTTTTAGTTTCATTTTCAGATGCAGCCCCTTTAATTAGCTTTGTCTTGCAAATTACAGAAAGTAGCTCAGCCTCTTACAGTACCTGCCATGTACAGCATATTGCTCTGCCTCATTATGGTAGTGATTACATCTTTTGCATTTGCCTGGCTTGCACTCATTCTGTATTTTCTGCATTTGTTTAGTTTGGGCAGAATCTTACCTTTTTTTAAACTTGTCATTAACTTTAAATTTACCTCATACACATCATTTAACAAGTTTAAATTAGCATTTTGACTTTTAACTAATTCCACCTCTATGGTGATCTCTATTGCTTTTTCTAAAGTTAGAATAACTTCAAGCTTAACTTTTGAGACACCTCTACATCAACCAACCCAAGTACAGTTCTGTCCCTTATTTGTTTCATCCTTTATGTTACTAACCCACAGTTTTCTGCCATTTCATACAATCACCTCATGTGCTTCAACACATTCATTCATCATTTGCTTGTACACACCTCTGGGAAGCTGGAAGCATACCCTTTTCTGTATTGTATTTCTTCTTGGCACAAATTGTTCTTGAGTTTACTAATTACTGACTGATGTGTAACACTCTGACCGTATGCAAATTAAAGGAAACTGTATACAGTCTCCAATTCATAGAGCATACAAGCTTATTTACCTGGATTTCATCTGTTTATTTAATCTGGTTGTCACATGACATCATGTGAACCTCTGTCCGGCCATTCAAATTACTCTATTGGCTTAAATTTCATAATTGAAGTAATTATTTTTCTTAACAGTCCAAATTCAGTAAAATGAAACTTTTTTCAGGTATAATGACCTTTAATTGGTAAAACATTCAATTCTGAGCCTGCAGATTCACTCAAGGTGGTATAGTGCAGTTGTAGGACTGGTAAGGATATTTTTCAGTTTTTCATTCATCAAAGAGATCCTTTTTTGACTCCATGTCAGAATGCGTACCTACAGTTACATACATACATACATACACCATCAATTTTGACTAACAGGTAACTTTTGCCCATAACAACATGACAGCTCAACAGAAACAATTTTAAAACTGCAGAATCTCATACCCAACTGATTCTAGTTTAGAAATGCATTTCATTATTGGAAATGTACAGTCTTAAAAGGGCAACACTGTATGTTAGTCTTAAAATGGCCATGGTTTTATATATGTATGTATGTATAACTTACATGAACACTTTTGCAGCTTAATTTCATTTATCATTACATTGCCATTCACATTTAATTTATAGACTCACCTGTGGAATTTATGTACCTGTTGGGATAGAGCCTTATAGATTAAATACAAGGAGTTCTGCGCAATTCAGTACTCTTCAGTACTGGGCTTCTTCAAAGACAAGAAGTCTACAAAGAAGAGGGGGAGATGACTATAGCCTTTTTCACCCGAGTTTCTACTGATTCAGTGCACTACAAAGACTTCATCAGTTTCTTAGGACCAATTCTGCAATGTTCCTGCCTTTGGTGGGAGCAGAGGCTTCCATGTGACTGCTCTCTGATCGTGTCTCCAGTGAAGGACTGAAGTCCTGTTTTGATAGGCCAGCTTCTATGGGGCATTGTCTGCTTTCCCAATGATCAGCTTCTGCAAAGGCAGAGTCTTACAGGCTTTACATACTATTAACCTTGCTCAGTTCAGTGTGCTAGTGTTAAGTAGGCACAGCAGCACAAAACAGTTTAAATCCTATTAAGTAACTAACACAACAGCCTGCAATAGGTAAAACGGTCTTGTCATCCTTCCAATAGGTGATATAAAGTTCATTGCCTTTTCTAAGTCAGCCACACTACTGTGATTGATTTCATTACAGTCTAATTGTACTTAAGTTACCAAATGCACTACTTTGGGGATGCATTGGTAAAATTGCCACTGTCCTGCCAACTATAGTATTATTATGTTTAAATAATATTGTACTGTTGCACCTTGTTGCTGTATTCTGCTGTTTCCCTTTTTTACTGTTGTATTGTTGTTTGCTATTGGCAATATTTAAGTTAATACTCCAATGTTGCCATTTTCTGATCCTGGGTAGGTAGAAACCATATTAACTTATTATCACAGTTACTGATTTGATATTTTATCTTTTGTGTTGCATTTCTGCACGTTACTTATTAGTATACTGTTATAGCATTTAAAGCCAGTGTTGTACAGGGACTGCACTCGAGAACTCTATTACCTATCTGATAGACTTTAATTACTTGTCTGACTGCCCTATTGATACTGCACTAAAACTATTTGTCTTTGCAGTTACTGCACTTGAAACTATTCATTTGAATGACTGTAACTATTGCTTTAAAGTTACTCTACCTGGTGCTATTGGGTTTGGCTATCTGTTGCTCATTTCTGCTACTAGATAGGTGGAGACCAAATTACTCTACTGGTTATACCTGTCTGATTTCAATTTGTCACTTGTTACCAATAACTCTTTTGCTCTTACATATTTCTGTCACTTTTAAATTTCTTATTTTGCCCTTGTAATTACTATAGTAGACAGTATTATTTTTCTTTTTTGTATCCATTAGTCATATTCCACATTATCATCTTATTCTAGTCCAATCTAGTATCCCTTTATCAACAGTAAGTTATTAAGCTTTCCTGTTTTCTAATACCTCTTTGTCTGCAAAAATCATTTTAGAATTTCAGTCAGATTTTGCCCCTTACAGTAGCCAGCCTGATAGGAATAGGCACTTGCCTCATGTTTACAAAACAAAATCATATTGCTGCATTACAGTGTATCAACATGTGTGAGGTTTAAGGATTTACTGAACTTGAAGGCTACATTCCCACTTCACAACACATTTGGAAAGCACAACACACACACACAAACACACACACGCGCACACACACACACATGCGCAAAATACAATGCACCTCCACTAAACCAATTTATGCTGAGATTATTAACCAGAACACTGCTAAGCCTCCCAGGCTAAGGACTAAGAAACCTCATCCATTAGTTCACAGAGCAACACAATCACAGCCTCAACACATACTTATAAGAGCCAAAAGGGTGCAAACTTCAAGCCCTTAAAGCCCACTAAGACTGGATCTATCTACCCACAGTACATGTTTAAGAAATAGGTGACTGCATTGTCAGGCATAGAGACATCACCCTGACCAGGATGTATAAGAATAGGGTCACAGATATCTGTCTTTCTGGAGCCAGAATCTGGTACATAAAAAGGGATCTTAGAACCTTCCATCCTGGCAAATATGATTATGACATGATAGTGGTCTATGTGGGGTTTAATGACATTGGGTATTCTACCTAAAGAGACATTCAACAAAATATGACTGTGCTTGTTTATGCATGTGTCTGAGGCATGAAAGATGCTTGCCTTGAGTGGTAGTTTACCCTCATCTGGAATGATGCTGACATTCAAAGACAAACTAGTTCATTATGTAGCTAGTGTCAGCATGGGACAAGATAGCTGACAAGCCTTCCTGCTTTACCGGGGATGGACTGTACCTCTCTTATGAAGGCTTTTGCATTATAGCTAAAGTCTTTGTTGCCCCCATACTGTCTTTTTAGACATAGTTCATCTGTTGGACATTCCAACCTAGTAAATTCTAGTTTGAGACAAATTAAACTGGCTCTATTCAATGCCAGAAGAATTAACAAGAAGCACCCAACCCTGAGACTCTCCTGCAACTTGAATTTATTTATATATTTGTAGTTAAAGAGACATGGTTTCAAAGTAATGAAAGCACTCACTCTATTTGTGGATTTAATGCCTGTCATGTCTTCAGCCCTACTGGCAATTGTGTGGGAGTATCTGGGTTGTCAAAGTTGTCATCACCACATGACAGGTTCCTCAGGACACTAACTTTGAACTTCTAGATGCCCAAATCACCCAAAACAAGATTATTACTTCATAGCTAGATATAGAGTACCATCTATGTCCCCTTCTGAGATTAACAGCTATCTTAATACCTTAGCTGAAATCCCCATTAAACCCAGTACATTTCTACTGGGGACTTTCAACTATCCATAAAAAAAAACTGGATGACCTACACTGCCAGTGGTTGTCATGTCCAACACTTCCTTGACATTATAACTGCTGACATCCTGTGTCCTAGTACCCTTAAGCCTGTCCTTACAAATATGGACACTTCTTGCACACCTCCAAATGTATAATCTTCCCTTGTTAAATCAAAACATAAATTATTGACAATTTCCTTTTAAAATGGTGATACTTCCTCTACAAACACCTTTGTGTTTAGGGACTTCTAAAAAACAAAACTTCTTCAGTTACTTGATAACCTTAATAAACTCTGCTGTAATCTTCCCCTAATGAAACCCATTGCTGAAGTTGCTTTCTGTGTCTCTGACTTCTGCTCCCGCTTAAATAGTTGTATTGATAAGACAGTCCCTAGCCACACTAAATATAATGAGAAATTTGAAAACAAACCCCTGTGATGGAATCCTCATATAATTAAATTATATAACAAGAGAGAGATCACATAATGCTTATATGTAGTCTGATTCTACGAACCCTAAGAGCACACTTAAGTAAACTACTACAGACCTTAAACAAACCATTAAGAAACTCAGTGTGGAATATGAACTTAAATAGCCACTATAACCAAACATTATGACAAATCTTTATTTATCCAAGTCAGGAAGTTAAGAAATAACATCCAGTGATATTTGGAGCTAGTCTGCAATAATATTGCTTCCTTATTAGATAAAGAAATAGCTAGCTGGCAAATTTATATTTTTTCTCTACCCACAGTTATAGCTGTTGCATAGTTTCCTCAGTCCTAGCCACTCCCTTTGATTACTACAGAACAAGTCCTGTCAGCCCTCTCAGAAACTAAGATACCCTCATCCAAAGCCCCAGATAGCATACCAGGTCTCCTGGTTATAAGTACCAAGTATGGCCTGTCCGAAACCCTACTTAACCTTTTTAATTTAAACTTCTCCAATGGCTACATTCCTGAAACCAGGAAATCAGCCATTATAATGCTGTTACATAAGGGTGTCCCAATGACAGACCCTGACAACTACATAACTATTAGTCTAACTAGCCTCATATGTAATCCTATAGAATGTACTATCTCACACCACATTAATCTGAATATTGAAAATCTTTTAATGCTGGACTCAAAGTCACCAAAGCAGTGGATAGTGATTGTGTAGTACATACAAATTAGCTGACCTGGCCAAAGCCTTTGACATGTAGGCATTATTGAAAGACTTGTAAATCTAAATATAAATCTTTATGTTGTGCAGTGAATAGCTAAGTGGCTGTCTGGCAGAACACATGCAGTAAAAATTGTAGGTACCACAGCTGACAGTAGAAAAGTTACCAGTGATGTACCACAAGGCTCACTTTTTGGGTTCTCTTCTATTTGGAATCTATTTGTCAGACCTTCTGGTTATCTAAGTTTGCACATGACGGTAAACAAGGCATTGATATTTGATTTTACACTAACACACACTTGCTTCAATATGGGTTAGACCATGTTAACAATTGCTACAAGGAACATGATCTTAAATTAAATGTAAAAAAACAATGTAGTGTAGTTAATTTGGTAAACAAAACATTTTTCCATACCATATATGTGACACATGCCTACAATCTGACTCTGTCATAAGGGATCTGAGCACTTTTGTTCATAATTCATTATCTTTTAGACCATAATGTCTCCACAGTTGTTGGGAAGCCTTCTTTCTATCTTATCTAATTTCTAAAGACAGATGGATGGAAAGAATTCTTAATTTCCATTTACTCGTATCTCATCAGGGTCACCATTGAACACAATGTCCATTTTGGCATGCATTTGCCTAAACATATCACTCAATTTGACAGACCTCAGAATCTCCTAATAAACAAATAAGTGGCCTCAAAAGTCTTAGTTAGCACTGTCGCTGTATTCAATTTCTTATGTCTAGTCTTTCCAGCCATGAAAGATCCAACCCTTTTAACCTCCCATTGCTATGAAGAACAAATGGTTCCTCAAATACCAAGTTAGAGGAAATAAATTTTCATCAATATACAAATAAGACACACTGGCATGATAGGTTCATATTTCATCATATCCTCCAACTCTGGAACAAATTTCAACTACAAGTCGAGTAGCACCCCTGCCATTTTCAAGGTAAACCTAAACAGCTGGATTGGCAGTCTCAAAATTTTCCCTGGTTTATCTTGTGTTGTCCTTCTTGACATTTGCGGGAACTTTTGAATATGGGTTATTGGCTAGGCTTGTAAAGGTCTGCAGGCCGATTGCTTAGTCCTTACTTATTAACCTCTAAACTAGACAGTGCAAATCATAGCCGAAATAAGTCCAGTAGAGCAACCCATATTTATTTTGTTTATTTGTATTTGGTAATTGGGGTAAAGCACTGATCCATATGGATCTTTTTCAGACACAGCATGAGATCCCTATCTGGCTAAGTGATTTCTTCAGATTCACATAGTAGGCAAAGACTGAAAGAATTGAATCCTGAGCCAAAGGAAGCAGCTCAGTAACAGCTTATAGCCTCAATCCTTTGTGCTAACTGCCCGATTATTAAACCAATTAAAGGAAAACTCCACCTTAGAACTAAAAAAATACATTTTTTTCACTCTGTCTTTGTTTTTTGAGCTAACACCTCAAAATCACTCTGACTGCTACTTATAGAATTTTAATATGTTTTCTGCTAAATGGCTGCCAATGGAGCTTGACATATCAGCATGATCTTGTTTTTCTTTAAGCCTTTCTCTTTCCCATAATCTATTTCAAGTCTGCTTTATATGAGTCATGCTAGACATAAGGAAGTAGTAGTGTATTCCTATATCATTGACATATAATAGGATTACTATCAGTCACTGTCATCTTATATACCTTGTGTAACAGGACTGTTTCTTTTATTTCTTGTATGGCCCTCATTTGTGCATGTTTCAGGGCTTGTTTTACAGTATACTAAGGAGTTATACAGCTGCAACCAAAAAGTAGCTGAATTGCAGGCCTTTGTTCAAAGTATCATTTTGTACTTCAAGATGAACTGACAGCCCCTTCTCCATACTTTAATAAATGTGCTGATACTTTACAAGAATTACAAGAAAAATATTTTCTGACTTTTCTCTAAATGTCACAGACATCTTTGATACGACATTCAAGTCATCTTAAAATGTAAATCAGTGTAAACAACAAACATTTAAAGTTTAAAGCTTAGAATTCAAATACTGTGATGCTGTTTATGTAAATTTGTCAAAGGAGGGGATGACTGTCTTTGACCCAATGACCGATGTAATTGCTCTGTTCTGCTGTGAAAGGCATGGCTACATTCGAAGCAGCTGTGAAGCACTGTAAGTTCTCTTCCTGCCTGCAATAAAGACAATGGAAGGTTTCACACCTCTCTGTCTTTTTTATAGCATTTGCTGTGTTCCTGACATCATAAGGACTAATTACCCATATACAATTATCAGCAGTACCTAACTGTCTGTGGTATGTCATGCAGGCATAGACAAATTCTTCTGCAAATTATATGAGAAGTTAAGCTTTAAAAAAGGTGTGTAGTCTCTCCCTTCCTTTGATTCCAAGGCAATGAAATTAAAATTATATAAAGTAATAGCAGGTTTCTGGTACTTACACAATACTAGAATGATAGTGTAGGGAGAAAAGCATCCTAAGAGTTGAGTTAAACTGCAGAAGAAGGTGACATTTTCCTTTAACAAGTGGAAAAAAGTGCTCTCCTCCCACCACTAGGCTACAGAGCATTTTAAAAATATACTTGCTGTATTGACTATTTAATTAGCAAAGTGTCATTTATTTTCTGTCCTGGCACTTGTTCTTTTGCTATCTTCTGGGTACTCCCAGTTTCACTGTGTGTATTCCAGTATTCATGACTATTCTAAATTGAAGCTGTTGGTGTAACCAAGCATACACCATGTCCACCACAGTATACACTTAAAAAAATATTTATTTTGTGCAGTGAAGTATGCTAAAATTTAAATGAAAAATGGCATGCCAATGGTTATATATTTTGTTAAATTTTTTAAAGACTGTCTGGTTAGTTAAAAGATATTTTTTATCTATACCACTGTTGTCTCCCTTCTGGTTTATCAGTTATTTAGACCATGGTGCAAGCCATCCATTCCATCCTAGGTCATAAATGTTGACCTTCAAACTTGTTAAATCACTAAATCTTAGGAGGTATATTGTTTCACCTGTGGTTTAATAACTGCCTTATGTGAGAAGTATAACTGATCTATTAAATTATGCGGCCCCCATAATTCATTTTGTTGTGATATAATATTACATTTTGTGACTAGAAAAAAAGGCATTTAATGTCCACTGTGAGTACTTAGTTATCAAATGTCAAACAAAAAATATTGTACAAGCTGCACAAGTAATACGACACACACATTTACATTATATAGCCAGGCCAGCACATATCTGATGCACAAGTATATGCTAATGAAGGCCTGTGGTAATTGAAGATGACTATGCCCTCCTGAAACATTAATACTGCAGGCTCTTTTAAATATGCTTATCGCCTGTTTTCAAAATGTATAATCTCCAGACAGACAAGAAAGTTTTTTTTTTTTTTTCAGATCACATTCCCTTTTCTTTATAATATACTATATTATGGAAAAATGTATAAGTCAGTCCATTTCCTGTCCTTTGTTCTTTCACATTGCTTTTCTCATTGCTAAAGTAATACAGGGTGTGTCTGTACAGCTGCACTGCGATGTTTCATATTGAAAAACCTGTTTGTCAAGACAATGGCTGCTTTTGAAAATCAGTGAAATAAGGAGATCAACTAAACTATAGTTCTAGCTCAGTCTTCAGGGCAGGCTGAAAAGTATCTTGTTTTTAATTACTTTAAAATTTGAAAGGTTTACAAGCAGTAGCCTTAATAATGGCTTGAGAGGACGGGGTCATAGTTCTGACCTTCTCCATCTTGACATGTTCCTGGTGCATTATTTAAAAGCAAAGTGTACTGGAATTTCATGTGTGTGAGTATGCGTGCATTAGTGGGTATTTGCACATACATGCATTGTACATTTCTGAAGCTTACAGCAACATTGTTTGTATCAGGTTTCTTTGTAAATGCATATTCTGTGTACTGTGTTATGCTTCTGTATACCACTTAGCAACATTTTGCTTACATTTTAGATCAGAGTCTGATGCTGTTTCAGCATCTGGCTTCTTACTAATCCAAAACATGTTGCTGATCTCTTAACCTGTGACTGTTTTTTACCATTCTCTGTAATAGTACCCCAACGAAATCTTAAATCAAATGGAATATTTTCCTCAGTCATGAGTGAAAACACACAAGAATGTGGCAGGAGACCATCTACTGTCCAGCCAAGTACCTCAGCTAGACAAGGTCTGGCTAATGGCTTACCATAATGTACATGTGCCAGGATCTTTCTTGTACTAAATACAACTACTTCAACACCACCTGGTTATAACACTGAAAGTGTTGCTCTGGAGGTATAAACCTCCCTATATTTCTGTTCAAAGGGGAGCTGGTCTGGGGTTTGTGGTGCTCTTCTTCAGATACACCAAAACAGTTCAAGCTACCTCTAAGTGCAAACTGAATTTCTGGTCCCTCTTCTTTCTGGTTACTGTAGATACCTACAGATGAAACACTCTGGTAGCAGTTTTATCTAACAATCATTCTTCTTCTCTTGCATGGTTGCTTCCATATTTAAAACTCCCCACCAGATAGTCATTACTTATGAAATCTAGACTGGGTTTGCAAATAAAGCTTTCTTATCACAGTAGCTCAGCAGGTAGTGCACTCACCTGTGGTGCTGAAAGATAAGAAGACTGTGGGTTCTATTTCTACACCAGGTAGATGGATTAATTTCCCATACTGACACTGCTGCACAGCATAAGGGGCTTGTTGCACTCCTGAGAGTTCAGTCCTTCAGATGAGACATCAAGCCAAGGTCCCATCTGCCTGAGTATGTGGTAGCTCATGTCAATATAGAACATCCCAGAGTACTTATCAAAACTATTCTGGGGTTGCTTTATATACATACATCTTAATACATCACACCTCTTCCATTCTAGTTACATTTCTATAGTATTTACAAACATTTACATTTACAGTGCTTACAATATTTTCAGTATTTTACATCTTTAGTTTTGAAAAACTTTAACATCTTTCATTTTATCTCACCATCCTTTTCTCTACAACCTTCCTTTATTTCAACCAACACACTTTCATTATTCCATTTTTTATTATAGAGCAATTAATTGCATATTGTTTTCCACAGCATCTGTACTGTTACCATCAATACCCTATCCCACCTGTCAACTTCACTTTTTTTGTTTTTCATATTTCCCAAACAACAGTATATTCAAGTGTGTCTTTTGAAAACCTTTCCCACTTATCCTTCCATCCATACAACCACAACCCCCTTTTCCCATAAAAGATCACAGAGCTCTTATCATTCATTTATTCTGTACTTATATTCATTGTGAAATTTTGTAAAAGTCTTTATTATTTTTACAATTAAAAAATCATGCTTTGTTGTTTCATCTTCGCTATAATTTTTATATTTTCTCTCTTTCACTGGTTTACAGTTCACATTACTTTTTACAAGAGAATTATCTAATAATAATCTCTACAAGGAATCTCCAGCTACATAAAAATCTTGAAATCTCTCCCTTCTTTTTTTATTGTTTTTTAAACTCATCCTTATGATCTTTCCATGGATATATTAAATAATAGTTTCCATGATCATGTTACAGCATTCCTTTCTATTGTTTTTTTTTTAATTTCATCGACCTTAATTTTCCATTTATAATTGTGTTCTTTTTTTCCCATTGTCTCCTCCTTTTTTACTTCTTTTGTTTCCCCCTTTATTTTTTTCCATCTCTCCAGTGCCTTTGCCAAATTTTCCCTTGTCAGAATGAGTACTACCACGGGTCTTCCCTGAAAACGGTTTATGGCCTAGTGAAACAAACATGATCAACAAAATGAAAAAATAAATTTTGATTTATTTATTGAAGTCTGTAACTAGCTAAGTGGACTTATCTGAAAAGGACCCTTTTAGGCATGAACTAAGCACTAGCATCAGCCTGGAAGACAGCTAAGTCTTGCATTTCCCAAGGTTTGCAATCAAAGGTCACAGAGCATGATTACAAATTTGGTATATTGGCAAGATATGTCTGAAATTTGACAAATACTGATGCATGCCGTTTAGCATCATTTAACCACGCCTGAGTGTGGGTAATGCTGGATTTATCCATGGTTGATGTGGTTTGGTCACGAGGGCGAAGCCCGAGTGGCTAAAACAAAGACAACTGTGGGTAAATCCAGCATTACCCACACCCAGAACTGGGTTATTGCTATTATACAATGACATTATTTAAGAAAAAAAATAATTACTTTTCTTAAATAATGGCATTGTATAATGCCTCCTTGCTGCCCTTCCTCAGCTGTCTGGTATTCTGCGGCAGTTCTGATGTACTATGCATGCGTATGCTTACGCGGTACTTCAGAGCTGTGGGCAGAAGCAACGGAGAAAGCAAGATCTTCGTTGCTTTTTACAGGAGTTTAACATAGCGAGACAGCTTTAAAAAAAGCAACATAGAATCTCAATTGCTTTTTTTAAAGCTGTCTCGCTATGTTAAACCCATTTAACATAGCGAGACACCTTTAAAAAAAGCAACGGAGATAGGAAGATCTCCATTACTTTTTTTAAAGCTGTCTTGCTATATTAAACTCGTTTAACATAGCGAGACAGTGTGTAAAAAGCAACGGAGATCTTGCATTCTCCGTTATTGTAAAAAAAGAGTTATACTAATGGAAACAGTCCGGGCGACCAGACCTTTTTCCATTACTATAACTCTGATTTACAACATGCACGCTGACCAATCAGCGTGCATGTTTTGGAATATTAATGGGGGGGGGTCATTGTATAATGTATTTTTTACTACTCTAAGTTGTCCAGTATGGGTATAAGATTCAGTGCATAGTGTAAGGAAAAACAGGAAACGTTTTGCTTGCGAGGCATAACCAGACAGTCACATACTGGTAGAATATAAAATATTCTGTTAATCCATTTTAAAAACACAATACAGTGTGCTGTACTTCTCTAAATAAGTATTGTGGGAGATTCAAATGAGGTGTTAAAATATTTTAATTCTTCTATAATGCAGCAGTAGGGGTGGGGAATCAATCATGCATCATATATGAAATGAATAAAATAAACAAAAACAAAATGAAAAAGGGACGGTCATTTTGTTCACATTCTGCACTGAGAAGCTATTAGTAAAATGTTAGAGTAATGAGGATGCTTTTATTTTCAGAATGAGTCATCCTTGGTGACTTGTACTAAGCTAGTTTAAGGGCAGTGTACAGGAAACAGCTGTCTGTAAATACTGATGCAGTGCACATGCAAATATACAGCTATATTACTTGTTATAGATTATGTGATATGTTGTAATGTAAACAGCCTTATTATAGATGATTTCTGAGTACTAAACCTTGGGCTGTTAAAAGTGGTGGAAATGATTACAGAAGATAAAGTAGGGAGGGGTAAGATATGTGTCTCCTTACATTCAGAAGTGAATGTATCCCAGTGGTACATATTACCTAAAAAAGTTATAAATATATGCACATCTTTTATTATATTTAAAATACTGGGAAGGTTTAGAGATACTTTTCTATAGAATAAAATAGGTGTAGCCCTGTCAGGTTCTTAGAATTTCTACAGCTATCCTACCCATATATCTCAGCTGTTTAGAATTTTGCAGAATGTCCAGATTTTTGCCTAATAATTCTGGTCTGTTCCTTATTAAAATTCAGGTTTTCTAGCACATAATTGAGGACTGCAGTCACTAAATAATGACAGACATTCAAGTTTCATACTTCCAAGCTTCACAAAATGCATGCTAATGCAAAACCAGTTATTCTAACAACTTTCTAGAGGAAAGAAAACATTCTAGCAACTTAACAAATTTATAATTGCAGTGTTAGCCGCTGTACATTGTTACACATCTAAAACCAATCTCATAGCCAGTCTAGACCAAATTATTTACTGCATAACTGGTTCTGGAACTTGAAACATTTTTTTTCTTTTACTTACATTTACTACTTTACCTAAACCAGTACTTCTACTAGGAGGTGAAACGTTAATCTTCTCTTATTTGCCCACCACACTCACCTTATAGAAATAGCTAGGCTAGACTAGAATATAGACTGCATATAGTTAATGTATTGTCAAACCTCAATTAATATAGGTCTTCTATTTTTCTTGAACAAAATAGTTTAACCAAGTAGCTGAAATGCTATTATATTTTCTTATTCTTCCCAGCTACACCACATAAGATGGAATATTTACAAACTAGTCTACCATCTGTTGCCAGCCTCATAGCATTTAATATAATCAGGCAATGTAAGAATGCCTGATGCTAACAGACAGTGATCTTTTACTTAACTCGTCACTGTCTGCTTGTGAGATATGCAGGTACCTAGCTTGTGAGTGATGCTCCTGTGAGCATCACTCACCTATACCACAATCCACATACACACACACACACACACACACACACACACACACACACACACACACACACACACACACACACACACACACACACACACACACACACACAGATACACACTAAATTATCATATACTGAGGCACTAAAAAAAACCTTGCCCAAGCCACAACAGCTGGCTAATAGGTGCAAGGTCCCAGTGTAAATAAACTAAGCACTGCAACACCAATTAATGAGGTCATAGCTGGGAGTTACAGCACATCCTAGACCAACTACACCAAACCAATCTTCAAGCACAAATAGAAATGTACAAGTGATTGGTGACTCCATAGTTAGGCACACAGATTTTAAACTCACAAGACTGGACAAAAACAGGATGAAAGTGAGATGTCTCTCAGAAGCCAAAATGGCCTATTTTACAATGGCCCTCAGGACCCTTAAACAAGACAAATATGAGTGCAGCATGGTGGTAGTCCATGTTGGGGTAATGTTCTGGTGTGCAGAACCCTTTAGGATATGAAGAGAGACTTGACAGAGCTCTCCATGCATGCCACAAATGCAGGAAAGACTTTGGTATTAAGAAGAATCATTTCATCACCAAAATGATGCTGAGGTATAAAGAAAAGATGACTAGCTTAACCAACTGGCTAAATACTTGGTATTATTCTATGGGGATCCAGTATGTGTCATTATGAGATGAGATGCTTGACAACTGTTCCTGCTTTGTGAAGAAAGTTTGCACCTCTTGTGAACTTTTAACTTTTTTTGAGAGGACTACTCAGGCTGCAGACCACGAACAAGCTGTCCACACAGTGTAACTTGACCTTGCCCAGACATTCGATACCATACGACATGGAAATATAATAAGCAAGATGAAGGAGCTCCAAATTTACCATTATGTGATTAAGTGGTTAACCAACTGACTTAGAGACAGGGGTCATCCAGTAAGACTTGATAGTGCATATGATGGAGTTCTGCAGAGATCTGTGCTAGGACCTCTGCTAGTCAGCATCTACTTCTCAGGTCTCCACTTATCAAATTAGGATATTTGGTTAACAAAGTTTGCAGATAATTGTGAGCTGGGAGTCATTGCCAAGTCCCCCTCCCCCTGACATACAATCACTCCAGCAGGAGCTTACGCTTGTCAATAGATGGTGTACTAAACATGGGCTCCACCTCAGCACCAAAAAGTGCAACATTGTAGCATTTGGTAAGCACCCCCCCCCCCCCTACATCTAGCTTATAGCATAGATAAATAACCACTTCAGAATGAAAAGCATGGGAGAGACCTGGGGACTTGGGTGGATAGCTTCCTTATGTTTGACCATCATGTTGTAATGGTGGTTAAGAAATCCTTTTACCATGCAGCTCATAGAAAAAGGTGTCTCTTCCAGATCAAAAGTAGTCTTCACCTCCTTGTACTCTGCATTGATTAGACCCATCAATGAGTATAATGCCACATTTGGGATGTACCTTACTTAGCAATATCAAGTAATTGGAAAGACCTGTGAGGTATGTCACTAAAAAGATCAGGGGCCTAAAAGATCTGAGCTTCAAAGGAAGACTGAAGGCTTTATCCCTGTGATCAGCTTCATATAGACTCCTTAATGGTAACTTGTGTCTTGCTTACAGGGCTACAGAGGATCCAGTATTCCAAGAACTCCTATACCTCAATAAATCGAACAGTACAGTTACCACTAGGGCCAGAGACATAAATTTACTACAACAAATAAATAAAACAAACAGAAGGACTAGATTTGGCACATAGTGTCTACTCCTTCTCTGGAACAAACTTTTTCTCCAACTTAAGCAGTGTGACACACTGTCTTCCTTTAACACGGAGTTGGTCAACTGGATGGGTGTTATAAATTCATACTGGTATTACTAGCTTAGCCTTCCTTGAAAAGAAAGGCAAGGCTTAATGATGAATACTGTCAAGGCAGAAGAAATGGCCTCACAGTTCAGTTGCCTTGCAACCCCTATGATCCTATAAAAGCAATATTTGAAATCTATCCTTTGTCCCTCCATTATTTTTGGCTTAGTCTAGAATTCTTGAGCAAATAAGTGGAAAAGTCATAGCCGACTTTAGGCACCAGTGAACCCTCTGATCGATGGTGGCTCCCTGGTCCTGGGGGCCCCAAACCACAGCAAGTTATCTTATCTTGATATTTTGCAACATGTCTGTCAAACCAACAATAGCTAGTACAGCCATCTTGTATATGTAATAAACCAGGTGGGTAACAATAACTCCTCTAATATTCAATGATATCTCTGGTCATATTAACAGTGTTTAGTCCAGTAACAGACTTCACAATTCCATTAAATATTTTGCCACTGACATAGTGCCCCTGGCTTAGTTAAATCCTGCTGGTGGACATTCTCCACTAAAACTAACACTGTAGCCAGCTATAGGTACCTGCAATAACAGTAGTTGCCGGGGGTCCCATTAATCATGGTTGCCTGTGTAGGGACCCACAAAAGCTGCTGCTTGTTGGGGAAAAAATGAGAAAAAAATGCATTAATTTTCTGATTACGCTCTTTAAACTGAACAAGGCTGTGATATGACCCTATTTGGATAAAGCTGATAATGAATATGATCAAGGTAAGGACTAGCGAGATCATCAGCCCAAAGTGATTGATCTCAGTGCACACCTTGGGTTTTGAGAACAGCTGATGCTTCCGATCTTCAGGGATGGTTTTATGTTTCAGGATGCTTTATAAATACTGGCAGAACACCAGATACTATAACTCTCAATATCTTTGCTGAAGAATTCTGCACAATGCCAAAAATAATAGCTGAATGAAGGCTCAAAATCAGGAACATGTTTTAATTATTACTCTAATTCAGTTAAAAAGTTAACAAAATAACACATCTGTTATTCAGAATTGCTCATCATTTGGCAACAATGCCAGAGATTTTGCTTGCATCTGAAGCCATCCTTGACAAGAAAAACTAATTTAAGTTTTATTTTGCACTTATACTACTGGTTTTCATTGCATTTTCGAATATTTCTGTGCTGTTTGTTGCTTTTGCTGCACTTGCTTAAGAGTTTTAAGTTGCATTTTTCCACTGCTGTAAGGACTGCTGTTCTGCAATTATATTGTTCTAAATATATTGTATCTGCTGTTTCCAGTACTTTTAGGCATCTGTTTTTTGGTTCCCTAGTAACTGGGCTCCAAACCAGTCATTTTACATTAAGAAGGATAAGTCTGCAGTCTTGTAGCAGTAGAGGGCTGATTTCACCCATCTGAGCTGAAAATTGCTGGTAGAAAACTTATTGTGTGTTCACCTGATTGGCCTGTGGGCATACCTAGTTTAAAACCTGTTTTTTTCTGCTTCTATATAACCCTGACATTTGTCTGCTGCTGCTGTCCCTGCAGCAGCAACCGTTAGTGGTGCCCTGTATATATGCAATCACTAGAAGTTGTACTTTTCCATAACAACTATCTCAGAAATGTTCTACAGTCCTGCTCTGTTCAAGAAGCAACTGGTTTATGCACTGATCAGCACTGCCACATCTAGGTAGCTTTAGATTGCATTACAACACTCAAAACTATAAATAACTTCCCTAATATTTCCACTGCCCATCACTGGTCAAAGAGCAACTGGTTTTCATAATGAGCAGCATCACTGAATAGGTTAGCTGTACATTACATTAAGTGAAAACCTATCCCTCATCCTGTTGCAAACCCCACCTCATTCTACTCCCCTGAAAAGCACATATTAAGGACCTACAACCATAGGCACTTTCCTGCTATCTCTCAGCTTGGTGGACATGGGCATTCTGAGACAGTGTAGCAATTGCTTCATGTTTCCTGGCAACCACTTAATTCTGAAACAGACGAATACAGTATGTGAGGAATGTAGTTACACAATGTTACTGGAGGCAAGACACTCACATACAGACACAAAAAATGTCAAACAGGTTATCAGTGGCACACACACAACACTCAACACACTTACTAAGGATTAGACACACAGACCCATATATGCTGAGGTGATCACATGTAACTTACCCAAACCTCAAAGTCCTCCCAGACACAGTCCTTAGAACCTCTGCATGCACACAAACAAGACAACTCCCACCACAACTCATAAAACTACATCTCATAGTGTCTCAACTACCAAACCTGTAGGGTGTAACACCACACAACTCAATATTTTCATCATAGGAGACTCCATTGTGAGACACACTGATGTTCCTCTCACCAGGCAGAGCATGGAGGAGGTTAGTTAGTTGCCTGCAGGGGCCAAGATTCACCAGATCATGCAAGCACTCAGATCACTAAACCATAAGTACCAGTATGACTCAGTCATAGACCATGAGGGTGCACATGACCTGAGATGTACCTGATTGGGCTATATGAAAAGAGACATGATTGAGCTCTCAGAATATGTGTCACAGAGCATGAGCCTAGCATTCTGCAGCATTTTACCTCCAAGGACGATGCAACAATACCAAAGGAAAAAAAATGCCTTTAATAATTGGCTTAGCTATTGATGTCAGTCCTAGGGGGTCTAATATTTGTCAGCCTGGAGAACATAATTGACTGGCCACACTGCTTTGCCAGAGGTCTTCACCTGTCACCACTAGGATTTTAGATATATGGAGCAAAAATATTATTCACCTCTATAGTACCTTTTTTAGGCATTATCAAATAGATAAACCTTCCAACATAGTAAAATCTACTCATGATAAGCCATAGGTATTACTGTTCAATGCTAGGAGTCTCAACAAGATACTACACTCTCTGGAAGCACTTCTCACTCTGGAGAACGCTCACATCTATGAAGTTATTTAGACATGGATCAAAGCCCCGTAAAGCACCCCAGCAGTGCAGGATGATAATGCCTTTTACACATTCAGACCACCCACTTTTTGCAATCTAAGGTGTGAATTTTATTTTAGTTTCAGTTTTAGTTTTAATTACAGTTGGTAGGTTACAATAACACCAAAATATGTTCTTATTTATTGGATTATAATCTGTATTTATGGATATGTCAGATTATATAAGGACAGTGATTATTATATATTGTGATTTAATGCAGGTCCACTTGTATTTTGATAGTACCAATGGAACTTTTATTTGTGGGAGGAGACAATGAATAGGGATTGGTGGAATAATTATTTGTAATGATCAGCGGTTTTATTTAAACGTGTGGATTTTTTTAAGTATGGTTCTGATGAAGTCTAAGTTGTATTAGATGAAAGCGCTTAACCGTTTTTATAATAAACCTGTTTTTTTCTATAGTACTATTCAGTTTATTTTGTTATATCACCCAGCCAGTGGGTTCTTGAACTCGTTTGTAGTAGCTGTGTTATTGGGTTGACTTGAGTTCGAAGGTCTTTGTCATTAGTCATTTTTCATGAATTCACTGGAAGAACTTCCTTCTATATTTTCACCTATAAGGAAGGATGACATTCAAAAACTCTAGTCGGAGATGTCTATTATTAAGGGTGAATTGACGAGATTAATAGAGCTGTGTAGCCAGTCGGAGAACACAGCTGATATGGGCAACCAATGTGTATCGACTTTGCAATCAGGTGACCTACGTACGTCTCCTCTTGCAGGAAGGAACTTTGAAGTGGATGTTAATTGTAGCGGCAAGCCAGAGAATAAAGGGGCCTCTAATGGTGCAGTTGCAGCCAATGGTCGGGAGAAAAGTTTCAGCAGTCCCAGAGAAATTGGTCAAGGCAGCGGTACGGAGGACATATATTTAATTTCCGGTGCTAAGCCAAAGAGAACAGTACCGAAACGCACCTATTCGGTGGTAACAAATACGACGGTATCAGGTACTGTTAAACATTCTAATGCTATATTAGGGGATAAAGTTGAAGCTCGGGCCACCAAGAATTCCAAAAATGTCCTGGACACTTTTTTGTTTGAGAATCCTTTTGTTTTTACAGATTCCGCCTTGCATGTTAAGGACAATTCTTGTACAGACAACAATGAGACTTTGAAGGACATGATTCAAGTTTTTGGACATAAGTTAAATACTATTAAAAGTTTACAAATAGAGAATTCATATCTCAATAGATGTATTGAGTTACATATAGTCCCGGTGGGACTGCATTTCTTTAAACGCCCTATGGGTGTTGAATTAAATGAAGAATTGATTGCTGAATGTAATGCTTTGTTTGATAGTTTTGGGTTCTGTTTCATGAAGTTCATTATGAAATGTAATGACCAAAAGTTAGCTAAGATTACCAAGGAAGTTGATAGACTGAATGGGAATATAACACAGGATTTAGCATTTGATCGATGGCAGGATTTTTTTGATAAGCAATTCAGCATAGCTGATACTGCCTCCCAAAAAATATTTAAAAGAAAGTGTGATAAATTAAAAAGAGATATGCAACAATATCAGGAAGGCAGTATGTATAACTGGAATAAAAAGACCAACATGATTGGAACAGATCAGAATGGGGGGGGGGAGATTATTGGTGCAGTTCATTATAATAAGAATAACAAGCGGAATACATATAGGCCTTTTTTAGTACAGGATTACCAATGGAAAGAACCTCAAGTGAGGAATACGAAAGGCAGGTGGAAACACCAGCCCCAACCATACAAGAATTACAGGGCCAATTGTTAGAAGGCCAAAAGTATCCGATTATTAAATATAATGATGTACAATATGGGCAAAACAACTTCTTCATCTATAACTATACTTCCCTTGATATAACTGATACACATTTTGCGCTATTTAGGAAGGGGATGAAATGTGTTCCCCATACTAAATTTAATATTGTGGATAACATAATACAATTTAAGTTATATCTGAGGAAATTGAATTTATTAGTACATTTTAACGGTGCTAGGAAAAAGGCTGAGTCTACACCTTTGTATAAGAAAAGTGTATTTACCTCCCATTTACATCCCACTTTGGGTAGTTTTGAGAAGGTTGTTTTGGATCAGATATACAGGTACAGGAATAATAGACAATATTCCTTTTTGTACAACATGAACAAGGAGGAATATAAACTCGTGTAAATTATGTGATGACCCCAATATTAGAATAATGCAACCAGACAAAGGGGGAGGGGTGGTCTTATATGAGACTACTGATTACAAGAATGAAATACAAACAATATTACAAGATAATGAGCAATATGAAGTATCTTCTATCAACAAGGTTAATATAGCTTATGGAAGGATAGATGCCCAGTTGGAAGAATTTTTGATAGAGAACAGAATTGATTGTGTATTATATCAATTTCTAAAGGTGGAACATCCTATAATAGCTACAATTATAGGTATACCTAAAATACACAAGAATATACAGCATCCACCATTTAGACCTATTATTTCGGGCAGTAGGTTGAAAACATTCCCTTTTGGAAAAGTTATAGACAGTTGGCTCAAATCTATCTATTCCAATGTAGAACATTTAGTTAAAGATTTGTGGGATTTTTTAGGTAGATTATCCCATTCTATATGGAAACCAAATTTAGTATTGGTTACCATAGACTTAAAAGATCTTTTTACTTGTATCCCACGGAATGAAGGGATGGAAAGATTTATAAATAGTATTAGAAGATACACTGACTTCTCGTGGGATAGAATTAAACTAATAGAAGAATTTATGAGTCTTGTGTTGGATTATAACTTCATCTATTATGAGGGTGAATATTATAGACAGAGCAAAGGTGTAGCTATGGGGACTGCTTGTGCCCCAATATATGCCAATATGGTTCTATTAGATTGGGAGCATGAATTTATTTTTAATAGCGGATACATGCAGCAGATCAAACAATATTTGTGTTTTTTGGATGATGTCTTCATAGTATGGGATGGGGATATCAACGATATTCCACAGTTTATTCGGTATCTTAATACCTCCACTTCTTATTTAAGTTTTACACATCAGTACAGTTAGGAAGGCATTGCATATTTAGATACCTATATTACCTTGACATCCACTGTGTTTAAATCTAATATTTTTAGAAAGGAGACATTTAGTAATGCTTATTTGGAATATAACAGCTGTCACCCTGTTAGATTGAAAAACAATATTGTTAAGGGTCAATGTATCCGTGCAGCTCGGATGACATCTGAGCATGGGGAGATGTTGAAAGAACTGAACATCATAGGCTCTATGTTTAGAGAAAGGGGATACCCTGATTATGTTATAAATGATGCTATAGATTATGTTAGCAAACAGTGGGGCACTAGATACAAACCTTTATTAGATATACCCTCCAGTAATATTGATACAAATCATGTACAAGGTGAGGAAGGTGAATATAACATGGCATGTGTGTTACCATATAGCAGTCACACGGAAGATATAAAAAATGTAATTAAAAATAATTGGAATATCTTAAGGAGTGAAGAGACATTATTCGCCATTGTAGGGAATGAACCTAGGTTCGTTTATAGTGTAGGAAACAACCTGAAGAAAAAATTTGAAAGGAATAGTATAAATCCAAAAGCACATCAGGTTGGTACAAGGAAGTGTGGGCATTGCAACCAATGTGGGGCAATTTTGGAGGATACTAATATACAGGTGAACAACATTGGTAAAAATGCAGTTTATTTTTGTCATGGTAATTGTAATACCAAAAATCTCATATATTTTGCCCTCTGTACATCTTGTCCCAGTTTTTATGTAGGACAAACAGGGAGATGATTGAAGGATCGAATATATGAGCATTTATATGCAATTAAGAGGAAGGATGATAATAATGCCTTGTATAGGCATGTAAGGGACAGTACTGGATGTAGAACTTTTAAGCTTGCTATATTACAGGTAGTGAATGTATCTCAAAGAGGGGGCTGTACCAAGTATATTTTGTGGGAGAAAGAAGTCAGGTGGCAGATTTTGTTAAATGCCACGTCACCACCAGGCATTAATCACTATATTTCTATTAAACCCATTTTGCAAGCTAAGGTGTGAATTTTATTTTAGTTTCAGTTTTAGTTTTAATTACAGTTGGTAGGTTACAATAACACCAACATATGTTCTTATTTATTGGATTATAATCTGTATTTATGGATAGGTCAAATTATATAAGGACAGTGATTATTATATATTGTGATTTAATGCAGGTCTACTTGTATTTTGATAGTACCAATGGAACTTTTATTTGTGGGAGGAGACAATGAATAGGGATTGGTGGAATAATTATTTGTAATGATCAGTGGTTTTATTTAAACGTGTGGAGTTTTTTAAGTATGGTTCTGATGAAGTCCAAGCTGTATTAGATGAAAGCGCTTAACCGTTTTTATAATAAAACTGTTTTTTTCTATAGTACTATTAAGTTTATTTCGTTATATCACCCAGCCAGTGGGTTCTTGAACTCGTTTGTAGTAGCTGTGTTATTGGGTTGACTTGAGTTCGAAGGTGTTTGTCATGTGAGGAATGTAGTTACACAATGTTACTGGAGGCAAGACACTCACATACAGACACAAAAAATGTCAAACAGGTTGTCAGTGGCACACACACAACACTCAACACACTTACTAAGGATTAGACACACAGACCCATATATGCTGAGGTGATCACATGTAACTTACCCAAACCTCAAAGTCCTCCCAGACACAATCCTTAGAAACTCTGCATGCACACAAACAAGACAACTCCCACCACAACTCATAAAACTACATCTCATAGTGTCTCAACTACCAAGCCTGTAGGGCGTAACACCACACAACTCAATATTTTCATCATAGGAGACTCCATTGTGAGACACACTGATGTTCCTCTCACCAGGCAGAGTATGGAGAAGGTTAGTTAGTTGCCTGTAGGGGCCAAGATTCACCAGATCATGCAAGCACTCAGATCATTAAACCATAAGTACTAGTATGACTCAGTCATAGACCATGAGGGTGCACATGACCTGAGATGTGCCTGATTGGGCTATATGAAAAGAGAGTTGATTGAGCTCTCAGAATATGTGTCACAGGGCATGAGCCTAGCATTCTGCAGCATTCTACCTCCAAGGACGATGCGACAATACCAAAAGAAAAAAATTGCTTTTAATAATTGACTTAGCTATTGATGTCAGTCCTAGGGGGTCTAATATTTGTCAGCCTGGAGAACATAATTGACAGGCCACACTGCTTTGCCAGGGGTCTTCACCTGTCACCACTAGGATTTTAGATATATGGAGCAAAAATATTATTCACCTCTATAGTACCTTTTTTAGGCATTATCAAATAGATAAACCTTCCAACATAGTAAAATCTACTCATGATAAGCCATAGGTATTACTGTTCAATGCTAGGAGTCTCAACAAGATACTACACTCTCTGGAAGCACTTCTCACTCTAGAGAATGCTCACATCTATGAAGTTATTTAGACATGGATCAAAGCCCCGTAAAGCACCCCAGCAGTGCAAGATGATAATGCCTTTTACACATTCAGACCACCCACTGCACATGAAAGGACAAATGGTGAAGGTGTATCCATCTGCATGAAGGATAAGCACAGCTCAAGACTGGTCAAACAATGGGACACGCTTGAGCTACACAATGTCCAACTAACCATATTAAAAATCTCTTGCCATATCATTGCTAGTTACATGCCCCTTAACAAAAACCAGGAAATCCATACCTCATACATGCATTTTCTAGAAGAGCTTACCATTCAGCCCAATAGCATGCTCATGGGTGATTTCAACTATCCCTCCATTAACTAGGAAGCATAAATGACCACTAATATGCAGGCTCAAAGATTTCTAGACTTTGTCAATGCAAATGCCCTGGAGCAGCTAGTCTGCACTCCCACTAGAAGTACAAATACCCTAGACCTGGTATTCACAAATATGGGGGAGCGCTGCACCCTCCCAAGTGTAATGTCCTCACTGGTTAGATTGGATCACAAGGTGGCCTCCCTTGAAATAAATATAAAACTAGATCTCTATCTAACCCCAAAACCTTTAAGAACTTTTCCAAGGCAAACTACCTTCTTTTAAACAACAGTATAGCTAATTTCCAAGTTCCCACAAACCTAGAAAATACAGAAGCCAATATGGAGGCATACACAAAAGCCCTGTATGACTTTGTAAATAACTGCATAAAAACAGCAGTACCAGACCGAAATAAGTCTAGGACAAACCACAAATACAAGCCACCCTGGTGGACCCCTGGTATAAATAGGTTGTACAATAAAAGAAAGAAAATTCTGTCTGGAAATAACAGAAAACATGCACAACAGAGCAAAAATTCCCTCATTAGTCTAAATAGGCAAATTAGGGAACTAGTCAAGTCTTAAAAAGTGAATTTTGAGGTAGAAATAGCCTTATAAGCTAAGGATAACCAAAATGCATTTTTCAGTTATGTTCACAGTCTTAAGGGCAGCACCCAACAATATGTAGCATTAGGTGTAGACAGCACCACCTATACCCAGCCAGAAGATATAGCAAATCTGCTGGCCAGCAAATTCAGCTCAAATGTCACCACCCCATCATCTCTGGTTACCCTCCAAGAAATACCTTCCACCATTCCTCTAACAGTTATCACGAAAGAGCAGATCGCTACTGCACTCTCTTAAGCTAAAAACACAGCTTTGATGGGTCCTAACTCCCAGGATGCCTCTTTAATAGCTCGAAACATGACATATCAGGCACACTAGGGTCACTATTTAACCACAGCCTCCAGATTGGCTTTATCCCTGGGGAGTGGAGGACGGTGATAGTCATCCCTCTGCATAAAGAGGGACCATCAACAGACCCAGGAAATTACAGGCCCATAAGTTTGACTAATCTCATATGCAAGGTCATGGAACAAATAATCATGGACCTGATAAACACTGACATAGGAAATCTCCAAACACTGGACCCAACCCAGTTCTGCTTCATCAAGGGTAGGTCATGTCTGCTTAATCTGATGGACTTTGAGAAAATCACTAGAGCCATGAAAGAGGGTAAACAGTGCATACAGCCTTCCTTGACCTGGCTAAGGCATGTGACATTCCCAACTTGGGTATTATAGATACACTCACAAAACTGGGCATAAATCCCTACATCATCAGATGGATAGCCAAATGGCATACTGACAGCATGCATGTTGTTAGAGATGGAGGGAATCCAGATCCAGCAGAGGCCAGTTACTCATGGCATAACACAGGGCTCAGTGCTAGGACTTCTCTTGTTCAAATTATAATTCTCTGAAGTAAAGGTTAATGTAGAAGGTCTTTGACTGACCAAGTTTGCTGATGACTGCAAGTTGGGGGCAATCATTGATTCCCCAGTGATGTAGATATCTTTCAGAAGGGTCTGACTCAAACCAATGATTGGTGCCAGGGCCATGTGGCCTATAACTAAGTTCAGAAAAAAAGCATAATTATACCCCTGCAAATTACAATATTAATAGCATACTCCTAACAGTGGAGGCAGTGGTGAGAACTATATACACAGATAGACAATAACCTGAATTTTGACCATCATGTGTCCACAGTGGTGAGGAAATCCTTCTGTGTGACACAGCTTATAAGAGAGGGTATGGCATCCAGATCCAAGGAGGTTATAGTCCTGCTGTACTTAGCCCTCATCAGACCAGTAATCGAGTACAATGCACCTTTCGCCATGTATCTGACCAGGCAGTCTACAACTTGAACAGCCTCAGAGGTTCTTACAAAAAAAAATACAGGATGTAAGCAACATGTCCTATGCATTTTGACTAAAGGCCCTACTCTTTATTCTGTCTCCTACTGACTATTAAAGAGTGAACTATGTCTAACCTAGAAGGCACTCTCAAATCCAGCCCTGATGGAATTGTTACACATCCGCAAGACAAACTGCATGAGGTTTACCGGGCTAAAGGATCTAAACCTGGTCTGTGACTTGAACAAAGCATGCTGGAGAGACAGATATGTGTTTCAGAGATTATCCCTTCACTGGAACAGGCTTCCTATTCACATAAAGTAGAGCCCTTCCCCTGATATTCTACAAATGCAGTTTGAATCAATGGATGGAGAAATTCACTCCTGGGTGGTGCCCAGGTCCTTTATGGAAAGAGGCAGTCTGTAAAATACTCATAGGCATAGGCACAAACCAAAGACATCCTCTAGCCCTTAGGGATAAATAATCAGGTAAAATCCTAGACTTGTAAGGGCACTTGAGCCTAGTAATCTCCTATGAACGTTTTGCATCAATATGCATTTTGGACAATAAATATAAAACTGTGATATCTGGATTTATTCCATCTATCCATCCACAACACCATTTCCCCATTTTTTACACATGGTGTATGGGTATCACTTTAACAGTGGCAATCATCTAGATCCAAGGTTGACATCAACAGGCAGCTAACCGTTCTGCAGCTGTTCTTCCATACCACACACTCACACACATACTTACACCTATGGCCAATTTAGAGTGTCCAGTCCACCTACTGCATGTCTTTGCAATGCGGGAGGAAACTGGAACACCCACAGGAAATTCACGTGGACACAGAGAGGACATGCAGACTCTACATAGAAGGCACCCCAGCTGAGAATTGATCCAAATAACCACTTTTTTTTTTCTTGTTTTTTTTTAATTTCTCCAAGTCTTTTGGGTTTCTAATACTATGATGGGAATGGATCCCATTCCTAAACTATGATTAAAGTTCATAAAATTAGTATTGTTTCAGTCTTTGATGTTAGCTAGAAGTACTCTTCACAGCACCTCCAATGTGCCCAGTAATGACTCCTTCTGCAATTCGTATGGAGTTACATGTATCAGAAACATATCTAAATACAATTGTAGATTATTTTTAATAAGACCTGTTGCTCCTACTACTACTGGAACTGTCTGGGGATCTTTCTTCCACATTGCTCTTGTTTGTGCCTGCAAATCCTGATATTTTATAACTTTGTGTCTGTCTGTACACAAGACACTGTAGTCAGTGGGTGTAGTGATTTCAATGATCAATGCTACTTTTGTCTTCTTTTCATGGACCACTATATCTGTTTTTTTCACATCTATCTTTTGGACTGTCGGTAATGGGTGAGTCCATGTGATGTAGACTTCATCATTTTCTGTGATGCTTTGTGGCTCATGTTTCTAGTGTTTTTCAGCTACTACAATATTATAATGTTTACACAATCCCCAGTGCAACAGTTTTCCCACATTATTATGCCTTTCAGTATCCAGTCCTTCTGCCATTAGTATGTAACAACCAGCAACAAGGTGTGCAACCGCTTCCAATTCTGTTTTACAAAACTTACATTTGTCTGTTTTTCCCACATGTTCAATGAAGTTTGTAAACCAATCTGTACGTAGTCAACTATCTTGGGCAGCCAATATTCACCTTTCATCTTTTGGTTTGAATTTACCTCTCCTTACCATTCCTGTGTTCGATCCTGATCAACATGATGTTGTTCCAGGAGTTTTCTATACTTGCAACTATATTTATGCATTTTTCATATTTCTTGCCTTATCATCTGATCCTTTACCTTATATTCTTTCTTCTGTTTCTTGGCACATTCAGTTGCTGCCTGATTTTTATCTACTTCTGGTTTGATTTCCATTTCCACTTGATGCTGATATGCTTCTGCTAGACTAAGAGAAGTCATCTTAGATTTATTCTCCTCATGTTTCAAAACTTTCATTATGTTTGGGTCTTGTGAGGTCACCAGATATGTATGCAGTCCCATGATTGCAGATCTATACATGTAATCCATTTCAAGGAGGCCCTACCTCCCTCAGAGCGGAGAATATATAATCTTGGTACGCACTAATTTTTATAAATCACTTCATGAGCATGAAACATCCTTCTTGTTTTCCTGTCTAATCTATCCAACACCTTTTGGGGCCAGTCAGTCACTCCAAAACTGTAAGTTAGGTCAGGAAAAAAAAGTTGGTTTATAGCTTGAACTTTGTTCCTAGATGTCAATGCTGCTTTCCGTTTTAATTTGTCTTCTAAATATTCCTTACTGAGTTTTATTTGCATTTGTTCATGCTTTATTGTTGCTGCTTCATCGATTCCCAAATATTTATATACTCGCTCTTGCTCAAGTTCTTTTATATCATGTTCTTGTCCCAAACGGATGTTTTCTTGGTGCTGTAGCTTTCCAGTTTTAAAGGTTGCTTTTGCACATTTATCAAGACCAAATTACATTCTTATGTCACCTGAAAAAGTTTTGACTACTTGCGGTTGTGCTTTCAATTCTTCATCTGATGAGCTATACAGTTTTGAATCATTGACAAAGAGAAGATAAATCTTTACACTTTGTTGCTTTCTGGGAGCCAAATTATAGCCATGACCTAATCTGTTAAGCAGACAGCGTAATGGGTTAAGGGCTAGGCAAAAGAGCAGTTGTGACAGAGTCACCCTGGAATATCCCCCTTTGAATTTTTATCCCTGGAATAATTTGTCCTTTATTGTGGCTTAACTGCAAAGTGGTTTGCCACTGTTTCAAGGTTGCTGTGATGCAGTTTATCAGTGTAGGGTGTATCTTATACATTTTTAAGCACTTTTTATACATGAATATGGGATACTGGCAAATGCTTTTTTGTAGTCTGTCCGTGTCATACTTAGATTCTTCCCTTTTTTACAGTTCTCCACTATGACTTTATTTAACATCAAATTATCCTTTGTTCCATATGATTTTATTACCCTTTTGTTCTATTTCCATAATTGAGTTTTCTTCTAAATGACTATAAACTCTGTCGGCATCAATTCCAGTGTATAGTTTATATGTTGCTGGAAGGCAAGTTATTAGTCTATAATTTTTAGGGTAGCTTGCAGGTTCACTCTTAAGTAGGAGCATTGTCTTTCCTGTTGTGAGCCAGGCTGGTGTCTGTTCGGGGTGCACATATAAATAGTTCTTACTCATGGCTAAATCTTTGTGCAAAGATGTTAATACTTTTAGCCAGAAGTTAGATACTGCATCTGGGCCTGGGGTTTTCCAATTAGAGGCTTTTCTTAACTTTGTTTCAATCATCCCATTTCATATCCTGTACATTTGAACTTTTTATTCTTTTTTTTTCCTTCTTCTATCCAGTTAGTATAGTTGTTATGCTCCACAGGATCTTCATAAATATTTCTCCAAAATATATCTATTTCTTCTTTTTTTGGTAGTCTTTCAATTCCTTTTATCTTGTTACCCAATTTTCTATAAAACTTTTTGGGTCATCAATAAATTGCCTATTTTGTACTTTTCCTTTGAACTTATCTATATATCTTCTAGGTTTTTCTGCCTGTGCAATTTTTAGTTTATTATTTACGATAGTGCATGATACATTTTGATCCGTTAGAATATTTGCTGTGAGGCAACAATGCTGTCCGCTGAGACACTGTGCCATCCAAGGCCACTGTGTCTAGATTTATTGATTGTCTGTAATCCTGAATGATTTACCAGTCAAAGTTTTTACAAACAACAAAGCAAAATTAGGAGACAAAATTAGAGAAGGTCTGTGAAATCAGGGACAGTTACAGTTATGCATGACTTTTCATTGAGAATAAAACTGACTTACTCCTGCTGTTGGACAATTCCTAAACAGCAGTCACTCATCTGGTTTGGTAGTACCATTGTTGCACAATACATTGCTATTTGCTGAAATATGTGCATAACTAGTATTGCTATGGTTTATTCTTGTGTGTGTATATGTGCACGCATGTGTGGTGTGTGTGTGTGTGTGTGTGTGTGTGTGTGTGTGTGTGTGTGTGTGTGTGTGTGTGTGTGTGTGTGTGTGTGTGTGTGTAAAATATCACAGATTTTTATCTGTGCATGCACCCAATAATGCTGGGAAACATACATTATTTTTCTGGGTATCAATAAAAATCTCAGCTAAGAAGTAATCATATTTCATAATTAAGGCATGTGTGTCACAGAACATAACATTCAGGCACTTAGATCTTCTAGTAGTCTGGTGGCTTCTATTCCCCAGGCTGTATAAATAGATACAGGGGAGGGGGCCCTTAATCATCCTTGACTGTGTGGATGCACCACAAAAGCTGTTACTGGTTGAGTGAAAATGAGGAGAAACAATGTATTAATTGTCTGATTCTGCTCTTTAAGCTGAACACAGCTGTGATATTAACCTGTTAGGATAAGGCTGATAATGACCTCTACTCTCAGCCTCACCCACTCTAAAACCAACCCTGCTCAGATGTGTGTGCACAGAAAGTTGCTGGGGGTTATGTGGAGGATGGGGGTTGTGTGGTCATTACTTCTTTAACTTTCATCACAGTCAAACCTTAGAGGTGTGCACAAGAGGTCATTATAGCTTGTGTTTGGGCTGGGAATAGTGTGGTCATTGTTTCTTTTACTTTTCTCACAGACTTCAGAGGTGTACAAAAAGTGTTACTATAGCTTGTATAGGGGCAGTGTACTGTCTAGGAATAACAAAGTAGAATACATTACTATAATCATTATTTGTTCGCTTTCTTCACAATCACACATCAGGCATGTATACAGGTGTTAAAGGCTGTGGTGGTGCAGCAGTTAGCGTTGTCGCCTCACACCAAGAGGTTCTCCCATTCGATTCTTGGCTGGAGCACCTTCTGTGTGGAGTCTGCATGTCCTCCCTACAGCTGAGTGACATTAAAGACATGCAGGTAGGTGCATGTGTGAATGGGTGTGCCATTCTTTGAAGAGTGGCCTTTGGGCTGGCAACTCGGCACCGTAAAAAAAAATCCACTCCCAATCATTAGTGGACCGGAGTTTTGCTGTGGCGACCCCTAACTGGGAAAAGCCAAAAGAAGAAGAAGTCCTTTGGGGGTTAGGGTTGAGGAGTGAGGAGGAATGCTATGTATATGTATATCAGCAGTCACTTGAAATACATGACTGTGGCCATTTGAACCTCTGTTTTCATCCCAGTCTAATATCGGAGGGATGCATAGGGAGTGATTGTTTTTGTGGGGGGGGGGGGTTAGGAAGGCAAGGGATATTCCTAGAAATGATCTGTGTATCCTCACAGCAATAGGCGTGTTAGTTTATTGTGAGCTACTATTTTGTCAGTTTTGAACATTAATCCTTGAGCACAAATGATACCTTCCCTTAAAATAAATAAATAAATAAATAAATAAATAAGACTGAAATTCCTTTCTTACTCATTTTTGTTTAGGCCACCATTGGATGTGAAGGTTGTAAAAATGCTCTAAAATGCATCCCAGACCATCTATATCCCCTGTGGCTTCTGGGAACATGGGTTTAATTGAGTTATTTCCTAAATGTGCTGTCTTGGTCAGAAAACATGTGATGAAAGGATGCAAGGAAAACTGAAGCTGAACAGCTACATTGAATTTCTTTCCTTAATTATTTCTGTTCAAGTCATCAGTGGATATAAAAAGAAAAAAAAAAACATCAAAAATGCACTTCAGAACATACAGAAAGTTATGGCTTCTGAAAAAGCTGAAAAGTAAGGCAAATATGAAAAAAGAAAGGAAGAAAAAAGTAACGGGCATGGCGTGGGAGCCCAAGATGGGAGAAACAGAGTGGAGTACTGGAGAATGGGGGGGGGGGCTGAAACAGTAGGC
Source organism: Protopterus annectens (assembly GCF_019279795.1). Lineage (NCBI taxonomy): Eukaryota > Metazoa > Chordata > Ceratodontiformes > Protopteridae > Protopterus > Protopterus annectens. The sequence goes on along the minus strand of NC_056739.1, from coordinate 1,583,249,096 downwards.
AATGTCTAGGGCATCATCTCACCTAAGTCCAGCCCTGAACATCGAGCTGTCGTAATGTATCATTGTTGCAACTAAATGCCAGTAACTGTGAATGTTCCTTGGTGAGATGGCCCAACATAGTGTGGTACACAAGCCTCTTGTAATATAAGAGCATTGTAGTTACAGGTCTGTCTGTGCATATTACTCCTAAAACTTTGCAGAATGAACCAAAAGGTTGCTTAGGGGGGGTGACAGTGACAGGGTGATACTTAGACTAGAACTGCCCAGATGGGCCCCCAGCTTGACATTTCTTGAGGCCCCCAAATACCTTGGGAGAAGTATGACCTCACCAATTCTTAAATACTCTTACTACCTGTTAACTTAGAAGGTTAGCAACATTTTAAGTAATGCAGAAAAGACTGACGTAAACTGATGTTGCAGCCACATTCACTTGCCAGCAGTGGTCTTTCTCAGGCACTGCATGCTATGATACTGTTAATAGGTAATAAAACACAGACACAGGTTAGTGGCATAAATGTGGGTTGGTGGACAAACAGAAAGCCACCATGACCTGATTTCAGGTTACAGAGTTTGTTAAGTAGATTATATATTAACAGTATACTTGTACAATATGCCTGATGCAAAGCAAGAACAGAAAAGAACTAATAAAAATCAAAGGATGGCCAGTTAAGGGAAAGGATACAGGAGCTGATATAAACAAGAAGGGAAAAAAAGAAAAACAGAGGATGGCTAAGTAATGGAAATGAAATATTCAGCATAATTCAGTGCAACAGATGAGGCAGACGTCCTCTGGAGGACCTTCTGGCTAGTGAGGGGTTTCCTTATTTGTAGACTATTCTCGCTCTTTGAGAGTCAAAATTGCTGTACTTTCTGCAAAATTAGTAAGGCTGTAGGTAATCATCTTTTCCATAGAATAAAATAAACTCACCTTGTCCATCAAGGATGCCTTGAATTGGTGATGGGTGAGTACGGTGCACTCATGGAGGCTTAATGAGGTGGAGAGAAGCACACACTCTCATCCATTGGAATAACTCACTGATTTTCCATCTTTGCAGAGCAGGTCAATCACTCTAGCTCACCTTCTGTGAACTTTAATATGGTGAGTCAGGTCATTCATGATATATATGTATATATATATATATATATATATATATATATATATATATATATATATATATATATATATATATATATATATAGGTAAAAGAGAAGTCAATGTGTCCTGTCTGGAGACTCAGTTAATACAATAGTAAAGCCAAAAAATTGTGTCAGTTAAAAAGAAGGAAGTGTGCGTACCAGGGGACACAATTTGTAGACAGAACTCACAGACTTTAAGATTAATAGGAGAGGAGAAAGAACTGGAAATGTTGATAACATTGTCTACCTGGCATTTATTGACCTGCTTGGAAAGAGGTGGGTGCAAGGAGGTTGCAGATAAAAAGACTAACATGTTGTGTAATCACAATACTTTGTATTGTTTACACAGACAATCCATTAATGAGAGAGAAGGGTGAGACATACAAGCTATTAAATTCAGCACTGTCTGAGAAACAGTGAAGACATGGTATGTGTTTCTTCACTGGTAATGGGACTCTAAATTATATGGCCACACTGCGTTTAGCATTTGATTGATACTTTTTATAGGGGATCCTAACTGACATATTCAAATCCTTCCACCACAAGTATTTAAACTTAAGCTAAAGATAAAAAAAATGCATTTACAGTGATAAAAGTAATCTGTCTCATGCTTTCTAGTATGTATGGGAACATTATATCAAACTGAATACATACATGTGTCATAACTATGGGTGTCCAGAAGATATTACATTACCAAAAGGGGAGAAGGTGTTATTCAACCCAACAGATGAAATGCACATTCTTAGTAGACTCAGTTCACTAACCAAATACATTAATGGAAGCTACAGTCGCTCTTATATAACTATACTGGCTATAGAATCAATACAAAGAGCAATAACAAATGCAGAGTGTACATATCTATTTTAATTTCAAAGTTATTACATATAACAATAACAGATATATTGTTATCATATCGGATGCTCTGTGAGGGAACCTCCCCAGGAGTGGAGGTCTGCATTTGGGAAATCTTTCCTTCCTTTCTGAATCTACTTTTCTAAGAAGGTCATGCTGTCAGTATGGTACCATTTCATCCCAGTCACTAAGCAAGCATATCTTCTGCAGCTAAAGAAAAGTAAACATTATGCACCTATCTTGTTATTAGACTATAAAGATATATACTAGTCTAATGTACATGGAGATCCAGTTTCCGCTGCTGGATGTAAGAGACATTAAAGCACATAGGGATAGCAGCAGTTTGTCTCCCCTCTGTTCATCTGTCACACATGAACACACAGACACACACACACACACACACACACACACACACACACACACACACACACACACACACACACACACACTCGCATGTCATTGTCATACCTCTCAACCGTCCTGGATTTTGCATCATATTTTGCCCTGTACCACATAACATTTTTGATTTTATAGTAAATGACTTAGGGTTATAGTCGGTCAGTAATGACTGATATTAGAGTCTCATTCTTCTTACTGCTTAGAACCTGCATGCTGACAGAAAACCCATTCTACTATTAACTTAAATGGATTAGACTAATATTGTAATATTGAAAAATTGCTGCCAATTTTCTTTCTTTATACCCCCATTATCATTGGTTTTATCCAGAATTCTTTAGCAAAGACATTGAGATGTATTGTCATTGTAACTGCTGCTACAGTTAACTTTCATTGCTAAGTTACTTTTTTCCCCATGCTCGCTAAGTGCTGCTTTTTAATGGCCACAATGGGTGAGGAGAGAGGAAATGGCAGGTCCTTGTAACTACTACTGCAGTTAATTTTGTTACTTTATTTTTATTATTATTTTTTTTATTTTATCACTTTTTTCACTCTTACTAACTCTGGTATTTCCGTCATGTTGAGTAAGTGTAAAAAAGAGAGCTGGCACTTCTTCTTTTTTGGTCCATGCTTCATGGCACTTTGGTACATTGTCATGAAGCTGTAGATTTGATTTTTGTGTTTTTTTTTTTTTAACAAAGTTTTACTTGTACATTAATAGCACATTCATTCTCCAATAGGGTATGATCTTAGGTTAAGCCCATTTTCTAAAACTGATAGCTGTATATGATTATCTATATTGTATATATTGTCTTGTACATGAACTTGTTTCCTGTATGTTACAATCTTACTAACATTTTGATTTGTGACATCATAGTATTCATTATTTTATTATGTGACTGAAATATACTTTGCTGATATCACCTAACTTCTATTGTTTTAATATCTTGAATCTTGATTGACACTTTGAGTGGGATGTAGAAATGTCCAGGGATTGAGAAGCATTCGCTGTCTTGTGGTAGGCAATGCTGCAGAAATAGTGGCCACATGCAGAGCGAGTGTGATTCAGAAACACACTCACTTTGAGTGGAGGAGACTAAGCAGCTGCGAATGGCTGTATCAGCAAATGGTAATGAGCAGCAGTATTAAAACAAGGGGCTCCATGAATTCAAAGTTGCATTTGTATTGCAATACTTTAACATTTATCAGTCCTTCTAAATAATTCTTGTTGCTCCTTAACCATATCTCCCTTTCTTTTATTTGCACCTTATTTTTAAACTCCACCTTAATTTTATCCCACTCCCTAGTTATATTTTCAGAAAAAAATTCTCTAATAGGCCCTGAATAATTTCCACTACCCATTTCTTAAATTTCTTTCTTTTCAACAGATAGGTGGGAAAGCACCAATGTCTCATTTTTATTTCATTACCCTGTGTTTTTATTTTAGTTATTATTGATGCACAATCTGAAATAGTTATTGGGTGCTTATCAAGATCTTCAATTAAATGCACATGTTCCTGAGAAATGTATATTCTGTCTAGCCTAGCCCAGTTTCTGTATATTGGAGAATAATATGTAAATTCACTCCAGACTTCTAGTTCTGAATTCACATCTTCCATGACAAATATTTTCAGAAATTTCTTTAAAAATCTACCATCCATTGTTAGAGTTTCCCTTCTGGACCGCCCAGAAACATCTTCACTATTGCAAATCAAATTCCAGTCCCCACATATAAGAATTATTCCTTGTTGAAAGTTGATTATTTCTCCCAGAATTTTCTTAAGCTCCATTATAGCAGTTTTCTGTGGAATATAAATACATGCCATTGCAATCCTCCTCCCTTGCCAGTAGCCCCTTAGTACAACAAATCTACCATTATTGTCCTTTTTATCCTCTTCTGTTACTATTGGAGCTTCTCCTGCAATTAATATAAGTACTTCTCTCTCCTTTGCCCCAGGTATTCTGCTAAATAACCATCCTGAAAACGTTTCTTTATCAAATTCATATGTTCAATTCTTTCCAAGTGTGTATCCTTGAGCATAATAATTTGCAGTCTACATTTTTAATATAGTTCACTACTCCTTTTTGTATTTATCTATGAGACCATTCACATTTAAAGATGTTATAGAAAGCATTGTATTCTTGAGAGATTATTATTCCCACCTTCTACGTATAACAGCTTTTTTGTTAAATGTCTAGTTCCAGCTTTTGTGTTACATGCGTACACTGGTTGGCAGGTTGATCTTTGAGGGAACATGGGTGAAATTCTTGGCTAGGCTTATAAGGGCCTTCGGGCCAATACCCTAGTATCATCCTATGAGCGTATGAGCCTAAATGAGATAAAACAAGATGGCAGTGCAACCCAGAAATATACAAAGAGCACAGCATGGTGTGTGAACACTGTAATGTTAATTATTACAGCAAAATCCCCATGTACATGTAATGGAATTGCAGAAACATGCCAGAGGTTGCCACAGCATTAGTAAACATGAATATGTAACAGGATATTATTGCTGCTACAAGCCACTGTGGTGCACATCATCACCCTTGGAAGTGCCATGCTATATGACCACACAACACTTCATGGCATTTATGACATTGATAATGTAACCCAGTACCATATGGATAGAGCACCATATAGGAGATGGTAGACCTGTGTCAGCCTTATCTGCAGTTTTGTGGGAGTTGCGGATTACCCATTCCAGTGGATACAAACATGTGTGGCTTTATATGTACTAGCTACAAGAATCAACAGGGACACAATGGGGGGCATCTCAAGCATCTGTCTCAAGAATACTCCATTAGATCCTTGATGCCATGCTTCAGCCTGTGGGGTGAATATGTAGTTTCCATGCACCATTTCCCTGAGGCAATGGAGGCCATTGTCTGTATCCACATTACTATAAAGACCCCACCTGATAGAGCTGGAAGAAGGTACGTGAACCAGAAAGGGTATCACTCCATCAACCTGGACTAATGTACAGGGTATCATCTACAATGTGTCTGCAGTCCACCCAGGCAGTTATCATAACTATGGATGCAGAACTCATGTGATCTTTACTATTTGTTTCTGAGGGGTGAATTGACAATGCAGGCTATGCTCTGGAGCCCTGGGTAATGACACACATCCAAAATCCACTGACTGTGGCAGACCGTGGATACAACTATGCCAGTCACAAGCATGGGTCATGGAACATGAGTTTGGGCTGCTGTTTATGCTCTGCAGTATGTCCCTGGCATATGTGGTAAAATATTCTCAATGTGTGCAATGTTGCTCAACATAATAATTAGAAAATGGAGAAAGGAAGCTAACTGCAGGGTGGACATCTCCCAGCACACCACACAGTGGAGAGTGAACCAGATGAGGAGTCAACGGAGGATTGAGCAGTAGGAGATCAACATGGCAGACAAAAGCTGGTGCAGTATTCTGTGGCACTGGCAAGGAGACAGCAGCTGGCACATAACTGGCCCATGGTAAAGCATATACACTAAAGTAAAAGTGATGCATGCAAACCCACTACCAGGCTGTGATTACTCATGCATAAGGTTGTTACACCGCACATCAGACATAGGCAACCAAAGTACAAAGGGCAGGGCACACGTTATCATTATGTGTGCAGGTGGAGCAAGGAGCACAAGTGTGCTATGTCAGGTGATCAACTGTTTAAAAGCTGGATTTTAACTATTATTTTGGAAGTATGACACATTGGACAGATAGATTTATATTTCTGAGATTAGTATCCTTAGTTGGAATGTAAATGGATTAGTGATAAACAGAAGAGTAACAGGGTACTGGCATATTTAAATAAGTCAAATGTTAATATTGTAGAATTTCATTAGACGCATTTAAATTAGAATGAACATGAAAACTTTCTCAAAAAGATGAGAAGAGAAGGATTTTATGCTGAGACAAGGAATGAAAGAAAAAGTAGGGTGCTAATATTAATGAAAAGTGGAAGAAAGTACAAATAAGTGAAGTATTAAAGATAGTGAGAGAAGGTTTGCTGGCATTAAAGGATTCTGGAGATGATCAAAATGGATACTAGTTTCAGTCTACCTTTCCCCTAAAGCTTCAAGACAAGTTATAAAAGAGGTGTTGGAAAACATTCTGGTTTTTCAAGACGATATATTGATAATGGCAGTGGACTTGAACTTCATCACGAGTACCTATGATGGGGCTCAAGATATCATAGAATGCAAGGGGAGAGAAGTTATTTAAATAAGTTTCTGCAGGTCTTTGGTCTGATAGATGTATGGATATTAAGCAAGAGAAGGGAATATGCATTTTATTCAGGCAGATTTAGTATGTAAACAAGGCCAGAAAAAAGAGTACATAAAGACTGCGAATCAGGAAATGCTGTGAAACCTCATAACACACCCAGTATCTATCTCAAGGCATTCACCAATAGAAATGCAAATTTTCTTTCAGAGTACAGACTGAAAGGAAAAGCACTGGCATTTCCCTGTGTACTTTTATGCAATAAAAGAGTTCAAATAATGGGGTGGGTGGGCAGCTGAACGTTAATTTAGAGAAACTGCAAAATGAAATAAGGGACATGCAGGAAAGGTGGGATAGATGTAAAGAACTAATCAAAGTCTAGACTACAGTTCAGACCCAGGAGACATGAAAGATAATGACAAGGAAATTCAGTCAGGTGAAGAAAAGAATAAGGGAAGTGCAGAAAAATAGAACTGGGGAGACATTGAACAAATCTGAGAACAACTGCAATTAGCTAGGCAGCAAATGGAAGATTATTTAGACATCATTAATGAGAGTGCAGCAACAGCAATCAGGCTGTGTTGTTTTGAAAACTCTGTGATAAATACAAGAATCCTGACATGTTTGCTAAAACAGAGGAAAGTTAAATCTCTGATTGGGAGATTAAAAGACCCAGAATCAGGAAAGCAGGTAATCGAGGCTAAACACATAGAAAGATTAATGGTAAAGTATTATTGGGACTTGTATACAACAGAGGGGACAACTGAAGTAGCGGTAGGTGAAATTAGAGAGTATCTAAGGAATCTGATCTACCAAAACTAACAGGGCAACAGAAATAAAGTTTGATTAAACAAATGGATGAGCAGGAAATTAGGGAGGTGATACAACACTTACAGAGGTGGAAATCACCAGGGCTAGATAGCTTACCATAAGACGTATGTAAGACAAAACAGAAAGAGATCCTTCAAATATGGATGCATCTATTAAATTACATTTTGAAGGGAGTGGAACTCCTGAAGACATGGAAGGAAGCAGTAATCATGGTAATACCCAAAGAGGGAAAAGACCTGACACACACAGGTTCTCACAGACCAATTTAGGTTCTTAGCCACGACTATAAAACTTTTACTACAATACTGGCCAACCAACTAGTGAAGGGTTTGAGTTACATTATAAATCTAGACCAATGTGGATTCATGGAAGGGAGACAGACTTTTGATGATATCATTAAGACATTCCTTTGACAACAAAATGCTGAGTGGACACACAAACCATTAGTCCTTCTAGGTCTATACACTGAAAAAGCATTTGATAAAGTCAATTGGGATCTTCTTTTTCTGACACTGATGAATGTAACTTCTCATATAAGTGGATAAGGATAATCCAAAAGGTGTACAGGACCATATGCTCAGATCAAAATTAATGGATGCCTGTAATTAGTCTTTAACTTAACAAGAGGGACAAGGCTGGGATGCCCTCTTTCCCTGCTTTTGTTCACTCTGAACTTAGAAACACTAGCTCAATCAGGAAGGCAGACATTGGTGGATACAAGGGGCTGGGAGTAGTGGAAACACTAGCACTATTTGCAGGTGATGCTATCTTATATATTTCTCAACCAGAAAGAATTTTTTCAAAGATCTGTAAATTACTAGACCAATACAAGAAATTAGCAGGATATAAAATAAACATATTTAAAACAAAGGCAATAGTAATGAATTATGGGCCAACATATGGACTGGTACAACAATACCTTTGTCTGTGGAGCCAAGAAAGAATGAAATATCTGGGAATTTGGTGAAGAAAGGATATTCAAAAGCTGCAAGAGATACATGGAAAGAGATTAAACAAAAACAACTAAATTTAATTAATCGATGGAAATTAATGCCCATAGATTTGGAAAATAAAATACAAGTTATTAAAATGTTTGTAGTCCACCTTATTCTTTATTTGAGTCAAGCTTTCCTGTTTAACCTAGGTAGGATTCATGGTGTAGGCTAAATAAATCATTAAAATAGTTATTTTGCGAAGGGAGAAAAGCTAGAATAAAATGTGAATATTTACAACTTCCACTAGAGCATGGAGGTTTAGCTCTACTGGACCTAAGGGAGTACTATAGAACAACACAACAGAACTAAAACCCATTTACCTTTTGCAAGATGATAGTTAAAGGGCAAAGTGAAAGACAATGATTTTGAACAATGGCAGGATATATGGGGTGAAGAGTCAGACGTATTCTGAAGACAGATGGAGATGCTGAGAAATGAGGAATCAACCATATGGTATATTAGAAAGACACTCATGTAGGTATTAAATAATAACAAGATTAAGAAATGGGAAAAAAAAGCAACCCATAGGTTGTGACTGGCAGGTGAGAAGGTGGTCAAGGAGAGGACAGTATTAAGAGAATCTGCAGAAGGAAAAATAGGAATCCCAGATGTTGGAAACAGCTAAAACAGCAAAGTAGATGGAAAAATTGAGAGGAAATGAAAGATTATTTTGCCTTGACACTGAGGGATCAGTTCCTTTTTAAAGGGCTTTTTGTTGCTGAGAAAAGAGAATAGAATAAGAATTATGAAGGGGAGGTACAACCTAAGTTAACAGAGTTTTTCTTGGAGGCAAGAAATAGTTTAATAGGAATAATTTAATTTCACAAGCATATAGAGGTTTAATAGCAAACAAGCTAAAAAGCGGTAGTGGGATTAGATAAAAATGGGAAAGAATAATCCAAAGAGAGATTACACGGCTGAACAATGAAAAAGTATCTGTGTGGCCACAAGATATGCTACACAAGTGATAATATTTAGGATTACTGGATGGACGCGCTTACATAAGTACTTCTACACACCAATTAGTCTGAAAAAAATGCTCCTGACCATCAAAGAGTACCATCACAAAAGAAGGGAAAGAGGTACTTGGGAACCTATTTTTTTGGGAATGTGAAGAGTTAAACGAGCAAGTACATAGCATTCAAAGTCCAGCAGAGAAAATTCTCGGGGAGGAGTCTCACTTGACAAAGGATATGGTGCTTCTAAACTGGATAGCTAAACAGATGCCAAGCTACTTTAAAACGTTGATCACTCTAATACTGCTGGTAGCTGAAAAGCAATCACAAGAAAATGGAAAAACTCAGTGAAGCCAGAGACAACTGCAGTGAATGGTAAAATGGAAGATATTAGAGAAAGTGAGATGAAGACAGGCCAGACAAAAATAAACTACTAATAAATAAATGGCTTAAATGGAGTCTCTCCCATGGGGAGGGGGGTCTTAAGTCATAGACCCTTACCAAAAAGGTATGTGGGATGGAAGAATCAAAGGATATGATAAGCAATAACAATGCGTGTCCTTGACTATCTTTTGTAAATAGTTATACTGTATATACTTTAATGAACTGTTAATATTAGAGTCAATAAAACATCTTTTCTGGTTAAAACCAAACTGGTAAAAATGAAAACAGTCTGTTACTGTGTTAATGGTTTAGCTGGGAACAACTCAGGAAGAAAAGAAAGTGGAAACATAGATAAAAACATTAAAATGTATAGAAGGGATCATATCCATTGAAAGGTTGTACCTTAATTACTAAGAATAAACTGCCTAGATTAGAGATAATACCTAATGTACAAATTTGGTCTGTTCTGTTCATTAGTATTAGCTTGCTAATACTGTTGTATTTTGGTAAAGGGTGAATAATTTATATTGGGGCTTTCAAGGGAAACAGTGTGGTGAAGTTAGAATCAGGTTAGTTAAAGAACAATGTATAATTGACAAGAGTATTAGACATAAGCTTTGTTTATAAACACTGGTCCATGGCAAAGTAGATATGTATAGTTGATGTACTGCATGGGAAAATTGTGTATGCATGACCAGTGCATATATATGATAGTGCACCAACTGTCTGTACTGAAATTTATGGTTAATTAAATCTTCAGCTGGGAAAAATATTATTCATAGTACTGTAACAATATTGCTTTATCTCCATACTAATTGTAGTTAACATAACAACTGCATTTATGCATTTATACACAATTATGAGTTCACATCTGACCAGCCTATGCCTTATTGAATACAATGACAATTCCTCCTCCAATCAGTTCCGGTAATTTAATAATTTTACCTGTCAATCTGTTTAGTTTAATATCTCTCAGTTTTTTTCAACCTAATCAACTGCACACAATTGTAGGCACATGCATCTCCACAGTATTCTATATCAGGTCTTACGACTTATAGAGAGGAAATAAAACTTGCTCATTACAGCTTGAAATACTATGTAGGATGCCCTTGCCCTTGATAACAACATAGCACTTCTTAGTGACCAAAGAAAAATTGTTCTGCTATCCCAACTGACTGTCCACTATTTAACTCAAATTCATAACATTGTTTAAGCTGCTTAAATTAACACTATCTAGTGTGTGCATATATGTGTGTGTGTGTGTGTGTGTGTGTGTGTGTGTGTGTGTGTGTGTGTGTGTGTGTGTGTGTGTGTGTGTGTGTGTGTGTGTGTGTGTGTGTGTGTGTGTGTGTGTGTGTATGTGTGTGTTGAAAATATGGATTATTATAATTACCTCTCAGTCAACTATCCCCTGGTCTTCCTAATGACATACCGCTTGATACCCAGTCTATACAAAACTGATAAAATTTCTCCACGTGTCACTGAATCAAACTCCTTAGATAAATCCAGATACATTATATCAGCTGATAAGCTTGCATCCATTAACCCCCATACAT